>NW_026733913.1:0-53218 GCF_028476545.2 Physella acuta | reverse complement strand
CATGATCTCGGAAAACACGACCTCGTAAGTTCTCGAATTTCCTCAACACCTGACTGACGTGCCCTGTAAACAACAGGTAACACAAGGTCACCTGACAGGTGTGTGATCTCTGCCACCGCGCCGACATCGGTGTACCTGCCTGCTGGTGCCAGAACTCTCAACACGAGCCTCAGGTCAGACGTCAGGTAACCCTCGAAATACCTGACGCGACTCACCTGGTCCGACTACATCGCATGACCGCTTTTCTAAAAAATATCTCTCTACGTGTTGTAATTCCAGTTGCCGCCTCTTCTGTAGTACTGTAACATACTGACGTCACACGTGACGGGTCCGGTCGTTGCGTCAACAAAGATGCTCCAATGACGAGAAGTTCTCCAGTCTAAGACCTACTCAAATTAGACTCCGGACTCCGAAATTCTTGACTACGTGCCCTACTCAAATTAGACACTGGAAATCACTGAATGGAAACAAAATTCTTGACTACGTGTTCGACTGAAATTACACTCAGGAATCAACTAACACTAAACTCTGCTCGATTCATATTCCATGGACGATGTTTACTTTGTCGACCATATTTGCCTTGACGACTAGACTCCCCTAACGACGACATTTACCTTGACCACGATATTTATCTTAACGACCATATTTACCTTGCTATCACATGTCCATTCAAATGAACACAAAATAAAATAAAAATCACATGATGTCATTCAAGCACTACGAAATAGATAATTTCCCATTGTCATAATGAGAAGACAACTAATACCTCTGGATCAGGTGTCAAATATTGTGACACCTTTGTATTTTACCACCACGTGCTAAGGCTAATACGTATCTTCAATCCGATACGCGGGTTAATTTGTATTTTTTGTTGGTTAATTGCGGTGTCTAAATTTGAATGTTTATTCCGGCGCGGGGGGTCGAATTTGTAATTTTACAAATTGTAGCGTCTAATTAGATTTCTCTGAAAAGAAAGCAGGGCTACTTAATACAATACTACAGCAATAACTGAACTCCAGTTAGCTGTAGTTATATTAGCTACAACATAGCTAATTATATAGCAAGACAACCACTGTAACAACATTTTAGCCGGAAAATATTTTGATTATATTCAACGATAGAAATACTACAGCTCTAACATGACCACAGCTTTAACAAGACTACAGCTTTAACATGACTACAGCTATAGCTAGACTACAGCTTTAACATGACTACAGCTATAGCTAGAATACAGCTTTAACATGACTTCTGCTACAGCTAGACTACAGCTATAAATAGACAAAACTATAACAAGACTACAGCTATAACAAGACTGCAGCTGTATCTAGACTACATATATAGCTAGACTACAGCTTTAACATGACTACAGCTATAGCTAGACTACAGCTATCAGTAACAAGATAAAAATCCTTTCTCTCTCATCCCCTGAGCAACATCATTCAACTCCCCCCCCCCCTTCGGGTGGCTGTAGTCACTAATTGCAGTCTAGATCTTGTAAGTAAATAACAACATCAATAATGCATTGCAAAAGACTTGGACAAAGCTCGGATAAACGCCCCCGCGCTAGCAAGACGGATTAGACAAGTGATTTCTCCCAATCTGACTCCGTCGTAAGGACATGTGGAACAAATGTTTTAAATCAACCTCCTCACTAACCACTAACCTCCACACTAACCACTAACCTCCACACCTAAACACTAACCACTAACCTATACACTAAACACTAAACCACACTAACCACTAACTTCCAAACTAACCACAAACTTCCACACTAACCACAAACCTCCACACTAAACACTAACCACTAACCTATACACTAAACACTAAACTCAACACTAACCACTAACCTCCAAACTAACCACAAACTTCCACACTACCCACTAACCTCCACACTAACCACTAACCTCCACACTAACTACTAACCTCCACACTAAACACTAACCTCCACACTAAACACTAACCTCCACACTAACCACAAACTTCCACACTAATCACAAACCTCCGCACTAAACACTAACCTCCACACTAACCACTAAACCTCTACACTAACAACTAACCTCCTTACTAACCACTAACCTCCAAACTAACCACAAACTTCCACACTAACAACAAACCTCTACTAACCACAAACCTCCACACTAAACAATAACCTCCACACTAACCACTAACCTCCACACTAACCACTAACCTCTACACTAACCACTAACCTCTACACTAACAACTAACCTCCACACTAACCACTAACCTCCAAAACTAACCACAAACTTCCACACTAACAACAAACCTCTACTAACCACAAACCTCTACACTAAACAATAACCTCCACACTAAACAATAACCTCCACACTAACCACTAACATCCACACTAACCACTAACTTCCACGCTAACAACTAACCTCCAAACTAACCACAAACTTCCACACTAACAACAAACCTCTACTAACCACAAACCTCTACACTAAACAATAACCTCCACACTAAACAATAACCTCCACACTAACCACTAACCTCCACACTAACCACTAACCACCACACATCTACCACCACAGTAATCTCCACACCTATTACTAACACCACGTCAACCTCTAATAATCACACCAACCTCTAAACACCACGCCAACCACGCCTCATTGTTTCAACACTAACCACCACACTATCGACTTACCAACACATTAACCACTAACCAAAACATTAACCCACTAACTAAAACATTAACCACTAACCAAGACACTAATCACCACACTACCACACCAACAACAAACCACACTTACAACTAACCATCACAGCAACCACCAAGACAGCCACTAGCCCACAGCGTCAACTATCAACATCGCTCCAGCCACTAACCGAAACAACACTACCAACCCGTTCATAACACGACAACCCGCACTCACACGAACATTTAAACTTAGCCATAAGAAGTGCTCACCTTTAAAGCACGTTCATGGTTTTTACCTTACTAGACCTGAAATCTTTACCATCATAAACTAGACCTAAAATCTTTACCATCAGAAACTAGACCTAAAACCTTTACCATCAGAAACTAGACCTAAAACCTTTACCATCAGAAACTAGACCTGAAATCTTTACCATCAGAAACTAGACCTAAAATCTTTACCATCAGAAACTAGACCTAAAATCTTTACCATCAGAAACTAGACCTAAAATCTTTACCATCAGAAACTAGACCTAAAACCTTTACCATCAGAAACTAAATCTAACATCTTGACCATCAGAAACTAGACCTAAAATCTTTACCATCAGAAACTTGACCTAAAATCTGAATCAGCAGAACCTAACCGAGTTAACCGACTTAACGCCCACAGAAAATAAACTCCCTGTTAAATAATTATAAAATTTGAGATTAAAATTCGAAGCAACAATATTTTACCACAACTTAAACATTACTAGCAACAATGTGTAGGCATCGAGTTAATTTCACCTAACTTGGAGCAGTAGTATAACAATGTGTAAGTGTGTGTGTATATTTGCGTGTGGGTGTGGTTGGGGGGGGGGGGACTCCCTTGGTCGTCTGTGCATCTAGAATTAATTATGACGTCTCTCGGTCAAGTAATTAGATTGTTTTTGACAGCTGGGATTGCTGTGCTAATGTCATTAACCTAAATTCTACTCCCCCCCCCCCCAACCCAGATACTGTTAACGATATATCGCTAAGCTGAGATAAGAAAGCGAAAATGATTTCTTGAAGAGTGAAATATCACACCGGTTAGACTTGACGCGCTACTAATTATCTATCTAGTTAATTCGTAATTAACAGCGACCTCGGGTTTTACATATCACATCGACATAGTCCCTAGCCTACGTTGTTTCCTCCGGCTTCTGTTACAATCTTTTATTTAATTTGATTCCCATGTCTGTAAGTTTTAATTTGTTTCTGCGTGCATAATAATCAGTACTATTAGCTTAATTATTGCTAATTAAATTTTACTTCTCAAGAGAGGACCTCAAGAATTGGATCTGGAACATTCCAACTGTTCCATGGCGACATATTAGGAATTGCTACATGCACGTAAACACCGTTGCGCTTCAAAACCAGTCGGCTCAAGGGCAGGTGAAGTTGTGTTCCTGAATTTTAAAAGTGAAAAACGCGAAGTCTGTACCTGGTTATTTGCAGGTATTTGTGTGAGTCAACCCAGTTAAGACGAGTTCCAAGCATAAGTTAGAGGAATTAAAATTGACACGTCTTGATTATTATGGGAAATTCTATTACCGGTCATGGCTCTTGACATACAAGGTAAAGTCTCTACTTGATAACTCTCCGTTACAAAATATATACGATGTGTTTCAATCTATCGTCTTCAATGGAAAACAATCATCCTCCAAAAAACTGAAGGATACATATACGAAAAAAATTAATTAATAACCTGTTTCCCCTGATCAACATCAGGTCAATAAAAAAAATTAAAATTTGTCTCCGTCATACAATTTGTCTCTGTACAGACAACATTGGGTCCTAACCTCATTGGTACAACCCAGTAAGCAGACACCCTAAGGACCCCAATCCCAAATACACACCCCATTGCCATCCTGAAGGACGCCCCGCCCCCCCCCCATCTCTCTCTCCAACTCGAGTAACTCCCCCCCCCCCCCCCCCACACCCACACACCCACACACCCTGCGCCAGCCTAATAGACACGTCTATTTCACTGCGGTAACTGCAGAAAAAGAAAAGAACAAATCATTATTTCACACTGAAACTGAAAACAAGTTAATTAAAAAAGTCTAGTGACATTTGTGCGCAATTTCCTTATGTTATCTAAAAATATCTCTGACGTATAATGTTGGGGTGCGTTCAAGCTAGAAGAACAATCGGTTTGTAGGTGTTTATGTAATTTTAAAATTTGTGACCGAACGAGAGAATATTTTTGAAAACTTTCTTCGGCAATATTGTTCTAAATTATGACAGGAATCGATTGGTACATGTTTCAAGTCGCTAAGTGGTCTGGTTGCCGAGATATGGGCCAAAAACTGCTTTTTTTCGAGATTTTTTGGCTTTTCTGGGAAATCCATGAAAGAAACCCGGAATTTTTATGGCCTATGTTCATCCTCGTAACTTGCTTAACATAATTGCTTTTGGAACTAGTCATCGATATTGCTTCGTTGAGGAGGAGATACGACTTAAAGCTGCGGACACACATTCATCCATCCATCCATCCATCCATCCAGAAATGACGGGTTAATAAACGCAATTCTCCAGAATGGAAATTGCGCTAACCAGAATGGAAATTGCGCTAAAAACAACAAAAATATTCTTCTTTACGTCTTTAGCCTAGCACATGCTACAAAATGTAATTCCATAATAAATCACGCAATGTTACAAACGAGGTTATGTAATACAAAGTTAATTGTAACAGGGGTATTTCAAATTCCGACAGACTATTAACTCCCTTTATTATAGTGCTTCATCTCTTCTCTCCCTTGAATCGGCCTCAGCTTATGAATGTCACGGGGCACACAATAGATTCTAGTCAGTTAGTGATAATTAAGTTAAGGCACCGGATCAATTTTTTTTCCTACGGTGGTTCCGTGGAGTCCTACAGGAAATTGGTTGAGTACCGGCACGTGGGTGGAATAGTGGAGTTTTGGTGATGGGTGGAGTGGTGGAGTTTTGGTGAAGGGTGGAATGGTGGAGTGGGGTAAGGGGGTGGGGTAGTGGATTTTTGGTGATGGGTGGAGTGGTGGAGTGGGGTAAGGGGGTGGGGTAGTGGATTTTTGGTGATGGGTGGAGTGGTGGAGTGGGTGGAATAGTGTAATTTGTCGAGTGGGTGGAATGTAGAGGGTAGCTACTAGGTGGGTGGATTAAATGGTGGAAGGTTATAACAGATGGTGGAGCAGTTGAGTAGACTTAGTTGGTGGATGAATGGAGTAGAAAGTTGGTACTTGGTGGTGGGGTAGTTATTTTAATAGATGAGTGGCTGGTGGAATATAAGGTGGGCTGGTGGAGCAGTTAAAGGATGGGTGGAGTAGTTGATGGATTGGTGGAGTAATTGATTAATTGGTGGAGTAGTTGATGGATGGATGGGTGGAGTAGTTGATGGATTGGTGGAGTAATTGATTAATTGGTGGAGTAGTTGATGGATGGATGGGTGGAGTAGTTGATGGATTGGTGGAGTAATTGATTAATTGGTGGAGTAGTTGATGGATGGATGGGTGGAGTAGTTGATGGATTGGTGGAGTAATTGATTAATTGGTGGAGTAGTTGATGGATGGATGGGTGGAGTAATTGATGAATTGGTGGAGTAGTTGATGGATGGGTGGAGTAATTGATGAATTGGTGGAGTAGTTGATGGATGGGTGGAGTAATTGATGAATTGGTGGAGTAGTTGATGGATGGATGGGTGGAGTAATTGATGAATTGGTGGAGTAGTTGATGGATGGATGGGTGGAGTAGTTGATGGATGGGTGGAGTAATTGATGAATTGGTGGAGTAGTTGATGGATGGATGGGTGGAGTAATTGATGAATTGGTGGAGTAGTTGATGGATGGGTGGAGTAATTGATGAATTGGTGGAGTAGTTGATGGATGGGTGGAGTAATTGATGAATTGGTGGAGTAGTTGATGGATGGGTGGAGTAATTGATGAATTGGTGGAGTAGTTGATGGATGGGTGGAGTAATTGATGAATTGGTGGAGTAGTTGATGGATGGGTGGAGTAATTGATGAATTGGTGGAGTAGTTGATGGATGGGTGGAGTAATTGATGAATTGGTGGAGTAGTTGATGGATGGATGGGTGGAGTAATTGATGAATTGGTGGAGTAGTTGATGGATGGATGGGTGGAGTAGTTGATGGATGGGTGGAGTAATTGATGAATTGGTGGAGTAGTTGATGGATGGGTGGAGTAATTGATGAATTGGTGGAGTAGTTGATGGATGGGTGGAGTAATTGATGAATTGGTGGAGTAGTTGATGGATGGATGGGTGGAGTAATTGATGAATTGGTGGAGTAGTTGATGGATGGATGGGTGGAGTAATTGATGAATTGGTGGAGTAGTTGATGGATGGATGGGTGGAGTAGTTGATGGATGGGTGGAGTAATTGATGAATTGGTGGAGTAGTTGATGGATGGGTGGAGTAATTGATGAATTGGTGGAGTAGTTGATGGATAGATGGGTGGAGTAATTGATGAATTGGTGGAGTAGTTGATGGATGGATGGGTGGAGTAATTGATGAATTGGTGGAGTAGTTGATGGATGGATGGGTGGAGTAGTTGATGGATGGGTGGAGTAATTGATGAATTGGTGGAGTAGTTGATGGATGGGTGGAGTAATTGATGAATTGGTGGAGTAGTTGATGGATGGATGGGTGGAGTAATTGATGAATTGGTGGAGTAGTTGATGGATTGGTGGAGTAATTGATGGATTGGTGGAGTAGTTGATGGATGGGTGGAGTAATTGATGAATTGGTCGAGTAATTGATGGATTGGTGGAGTAATTGATGGATTGGTGGAGTAGTTGATGGATGGATGGGTGAAGTAATTGATGAATTGGTGGAGTAGTTGATGGATGGATGGGTGGAGTAATTGATGGATGGGTGGAGTAATTGATGAATTGGTGGAGTAGTTGATGGATGGATGGGTGGAGTAATTGATGAATTGGTGGAGTAGTTGATGGATGGATGGGTGGAGTAATTGATGAATTGGTGGAGTAGTTGATGGATGTATGGGTGGAGTAATTGATGGACGGGTGGAGTAATTGATGAATTGGTGGAGTATTTTATGGATGGATGGGTGGAGTAATTGATGGATGGGTGGAGTAATTGATGAATTGTTGGAGTAGTTGATGGATGGATGGGTGGAGTAATTGATGGATGGGTGGAGTAATTGATGAATTGGTGGAGTAGTTGATGGATGGGTGGAGTAATTGATGAATTGGTGAAGTAGTTGATGGATGGATGGGTGGAGTAATTGATGAATTGGTGGAGTAGTTGATGGATGGATGGGTGGAGTAATTGATGGATGGGTGGAGTAATTGATGAATTGGTGGAGTAGTTGATGGATGGGTGGAGTAATTGATGAATTGGTCGAGTAATTGATGGATTGGTGGAGTAATTGATGAATTGGTGGAGTAGTTGATGGATGGATGGGTGGAGTAATTGATGAATTGGTGGAGTAGTTGATGGATGGATGGGTGGAGTAATTGATGGATGGGTGGAGTAATTGATGAATTGGTGGAGTAGTTGATGGATGGATGGGTGGAGTAATTGATGGATGGGTGGAGTAATTGATGAATTGGTGGAGTAGTTGATGGATGGGTGGAGTAATTGATGAATTGGTGGAGTAGTTGATGGATGGATGGGTGGAGTAATTGATGAATTGGTGGAGTAGTTGATGGATGGATGGGTGGAGTAATTGATGGATGGGTGGAGTAATTGATGAATTGGTGGAGTAGTTGATGGATGGGTGGAGTAATTGATGAATTGGTCGAGTAATTGATGGATTGGTGGAGTAATTGATGGATTGGTGGAGTAGTTGATGAATGGGTGGAGTAATTGATGAATTGGTGGAGTAGTTGATGGATGGATGGGTGGAGTAATTGATGAATTGGTGGAGTAGTTGATGGATGGATGGGTGGAGTAATTGATGGATGGGTGGAGTAATTGATGAATTGGTGGAGTAGTTGATGGATGGATGGGTGGAGTAATTGATGGATGGGTGGAGTAATTGATGAATTGGTCGAGTAATTGATGGATTGGTGGAGTAATTGATGGATTGGTGGAGTAGTTGATGGATTGGTGGAGTAATTGATGGATTGGTGGAGTAATTGGTGGATGGGTGGAGTAATTGATGAATTGGTGGAGTAATTGATGGATTGGTGGAGTAGTTGATGGATTGGTGGAGTAATTGATGGATTGGTGGAGTAATTGGTGGATGGGTGGAGTAGTTGGTGGTTCTAGAAGGGTGGAGTTGAGATCAGTTAACAAGCTGTAACGATGACTGCAACATGATATTTGACGCGCCGTTCGAGTTCTCCGGCTGGTTCTAGAAGTTTGTTGACATCCGGTGGTCCCAAGTGAGAACAGACGAAGTAGGAACTTAATGGGCGCAGAACTATCTAAGGACAGGGAAGGTCAGCCGGTGGGTTTGTACAAGGGGAGACTAGACGATGGTTCTGTAGCTGGTAGGTCTGAAGCCGGTAGGTCTGTAGCCGGTAGGTCTGTAGCCGGTAGGTCTGTAGCCGGTAGGTCTGTAGCCAGTAGATCTGTACAAGGGGAGACTAGCACGGGAAATCACAAAGTTCTTATCAATCACGTCATCAGTGGTGTGTCACACACATTCTTCTTCCAGCGTCATTCTTATAATACGCACGTATTGATTTGTTAGGTTTTAACTTTGTTTTAACTTTGTTTTTGTTTGGTTAGTTAGGATTTAATTTAGTTTTTTAGGTTTTAACTTTGTTACGTAGGCATATTAATTTCATTTGTTGAGTTTTAATTTAATTTAAAAGAAACATAATTAATTCTAGATATTAAAAAACAGTATCCAGTTTTGAATTGTGAATAAAAACCATGAACAATTGACTAATTAAAAAGTGATAAACGTAAATACACATCTCAGCATCTAATTTTAATATTAGATCTAAAAAAAGTTGAACATTAGTCAGTTTAATAACCAACAGTTATTTTAGTTTAATTAAAACAAGTACAAAAATCGTAAACTACTCATTTTTAAGCGCTCTAAAAATACGAAAGTAACGAAAGCTTAACTTAACTGTACTTGTGAAAGTGTTGGACAACAGGGTTATCAACACTACACAACACAAGAATACACCACACTGACCGCGGATTATGCTCTAACCAATTAATTCATTATCCCTAATTAAAGCTTAAGCGTGTTCATTAATCTTAACCCAAAATCAAGATGAATTATTTCGTTTTTTTAGTTGAATTTTTTAAGCTTCTTTTCATCAATTGAAAATATTTGTTCAAACTCCAGGGGACACCACTGATGAAATGCAAAGCCCGGTAACTCTAGTCATTGTATTAAAAAAAGAAATTAGTAAACAGAAACCCAAACACGATAATTCTAACATTTATTAGAGTAAAATGTGTTATTCAAAGTGTGGAATATGATACTCTATTAAAGACGTGTATGACAGTGAATTCAGTAGACTAAAGGTTGAGTTTATTTTTGGAATAAACGTGACACTGCACTTGAGTGCAACGTGAAAGACATGTCACATGGCGGTCTTGATAGGTTAGAGGTCAAGATATAGTTAGAAATAATTATTATTTTTATTAATTAAAAATAATAATAATAACACTGATATTTAAAAATACTAATAAAATTGTTTGGGCCTGCTTGGAAATTAATCTTGGGACTATTGCTGAAAATTAAAAGTGTTTTTAATATCTAGTTCGAAGAACTAAAATGGAACTTGTATTTCAAAAATCTTTAAAAATAAAAAAATTAAAATAGTACTTTCTAAACCTGGCGGTTATGGTTGTGGGCAGGGTGGGTATGGGTGGGGGGGGGGGGCTATAGTAGGTTAACCAAAGTGGAGTGGGGAGGGAGGAGGGACAAGTACACGCAGGTGTGGCGGTGACATGCATTAAGTCAAAGGACAGGCTAGGGTGGGTACAAAATGCTAGGGAGTTAAAGGTTTTTTTATACCACACATAAGGGGAATGGAAAGTAAAGGATTAAAATGTTAAAGTAAAAGAATGAAGATATTAACAATTGTGGTTAACAAAGTTGATCACATTTTCTAATGTAGTCATCCTTACTCGTTCGTGCCCAAGACATATGGCGCAGGTGTAGTAGAGTACATCTCTTTCAATGACCTAATCACACGGGGGGTATAGTGTGGTCAGCACTATGTCCAACCGCCATAGATTCCCTATCGTTACTCAAATTCCCATCAGAACGTGATGAAATCAGAAACTTCCTACTGACTCAAGCCTGGGATCCGAACTCGAGACTTTCAAGCTAGCAGTCATAACCTCTACCACTCAACCACGCCGTCTCTATTTCTACCATATTATTTTCAGCTGTCATCGATAAGTATTACATTTTTTTAAAATAAATTATATCCAACATCTTATTAACATGGCGTATACCAAAGTGCTTACAACGCAGAGCGGGTAATATTGTGGTCGAGGCTACAGCCCCCTACCCCCCCCCCCCCCTTACTACCTCGTGCCTACAACGGTCCTGGAGAAGTCACGTGGCTGGATGTATACGCCCCTGGCGCCCGTCACGTGCGACCGAGGCGCTGAATGGAATGGATTAATTCCATTGGTTCTTGAAGAAAGCTGACTTCATCTCTGTGCGCATGTCTAAGGTCCCGAAGGACTTGATTTATTTATTTCTCTTTGTCACCGGAATGAAATTAAGGATCACGCAACACTGATGTTGTGACTGATGAGAATGATGATGTGGTTGTTGTTATGATGGTGTATGATGTTGTGACTGATATGACTGATGATGTGACTGATGATGACTGATGTGACTGATGATGACTGTTGTTATGACTGATGCGACTGATGTGACTGATGATATGACTGATGTGACTGATGATGACTGTTGTTGTGACTGATGTGACTGATGATGATGTGACTGATGTGACTGATGTGACTGATGATGTGACTGATGATGTGACTGATGTGACTGATGTGACTGATGTGACTGATGATGTGACTGATGATGTGACTGATGTGACTGATGTGACTGATGATGACTGTTGTTATGACTGATGCGACTGATGTGACTGATGATGTGACTGATGTGACTGATGATGACTGTTGTTGTGACTGATGTGACTGATGATGATGTGACTGATGTGACTGATGTGACTGATGATGTGACTGATGATGTGACTGATGTGACTGATGATGTGACTGATGATGTGACTGATGTGACTGATGATGTGAATGATGTGGATGATGATGTGAATGATGATGTGATTAATGATGTGTCTAGCGACGTAACTGATGATATAACTCATGACTTGAAAATTATAACAGCAAAGTATTATTTGCGTGTAAAAATGTTATTACGTTTCGATTACGCGTCGAAATATAATTTAAAGTTAAAAATATGACTGATGATGTTAGAAATATGAAGCGTTATACACATTGTGAATTATTTGACGCTTAGGACTTGTGTGAGTGACTTTTTTGACTGACTTATGTGACTGATGTTCCGTGACTGAATTAACTTGTGTACCAACTTCCTCAACTTTACCTCGAGACAGCTCACCAACAACCAATAGGATTAAAATTATTTTGTCACGTGACAAGCCACGTCACAACAACACCATTTTACCCAGAATTCCTCTCACGTTCTCCACACTGTAAATTTCTTTCGTTTTATTTCAATTTCTCCCAAAAGTAGTTGAGAGTAATCTCCCGTAGTTGCCCACAGTACCGTCCCTTGCGCCGAAATGGCCCAATTATCTGATTACCTAATAAGGAAACTGTCAGTCGGTAATAGCTCGATTTGAATGGTAGGATGTTTTTTTTTCATGAAGGGAATAAGTAATCTCACCTAGTAGCGTCGGCTGTCTAAAAATATTCAACAGACTCAGAAAAAAAATGTTACGGAAGTTTTGAATGAGGTGTTTCAAAAATAAAAACTTTTCATTTTTACTTTCTTGTATACAGAGTATGGAGAAAGCTATTGTAATCGTGCAAAAAAAAAATCTAGATTTTTGCAAATCTGCACGTTTTACAGCTCCCTGAGTCGGAAAAACATAGTTTTGGAATCTTGTCCGTATGTCTGTGTGTATGTGTGTAAGTGTGTGTGTATGTGTGTCTGTTAACATGATAACTTGATTAGTAACTTTACAGCTAGGTTGATGAAATTTCATATACAAGTATTATATCAAATTTGTAGTTCTATATCAACTTTTCAGCGTTCCCGATAACCGGAAATGTACTTTTTCTACTTTCATTTTTTCAAAAGCCTATAACTTGCGTACTGTTTCAAATAGATAAATGAAATTTCACATGTAAATAGAAAATCTAATTTTCTACCTACAGGCAAATTTTGAGTATTTTCCGTTGACCGGAAGTAGTAATTTACCCCTATTTCCGATTTCTTCTGTTTTTTTTTGTTTATGTAATTTATCAAAATCACATTAGTTTTTCCTGAACCAGATAAGTAAAGGCATAAATAGTGTTACCAAAGGAGGATATTTTATTTTAAATCCGTAAAAGTAAAAGAGAAAGGTGAATAAGAATTCTTGCCCTTTAATTTAACCTTCAAGGAAAATTGAAATTATAACTTGATTATCTCGGTTTCGCTGATCTAATGATTTCATTCACAGAAGCCGCTTCCTCATTCCCAGGATTCCCTTCGTGAATGTGTGTCAACAGTCGTCATTTCTGTGTGTGTTTTCGGAAGGGGAAGTTGGTGCGACATGCGCAGAAACGTGCGCAGTAGCAATAACACAAAAAAAAAAAAAAAAAAAAGAAATCGACTAGGGGAGGTAACATAATAAACAGCGTGACTTCATTTCAATTTGTTCGTCGTTCGATTAAAATGGCGCTGATGAAAACAGATGGATTTAGACTTTGACCCTTGGATATGAGGTGGATTGGTGTGTTTTTATAAGGGGGTGGGGTTGGGGGGGGGTCTGTTTATACAGCAGGATTTTCTGGATATTGTCTGGTAAATAAAAAGAATGTTTTATAAGTGTAAAAGATAGAGCTTGTTTGTTTTGATGCTGCACAAGTTGTAGATAAAATTACGTAGGAGTGGAGTGGGGAGTTGCGTCACTCAACTCACGATTCGTCTACTAAACTAGCGAGCATTTATTCGGATCTACTTTCTTATAAAGTCTAACCTAGGTTTAAAGCAAACAACTCTCTAGTTCCCTATTAACACAACTACATATACCCATACACATAAACATTCAGCATCTAACTTAAACCTGACATAAACCACAATACAACAACCATAACCCTAACTTACAACGACAACCACAACATAGAACAAAGTCTCGATGATACTCAATACGTAAGATCCGTTGACTCCGATCTTAGCCAGCTTTTCTTAATGCTGCTGTTTGAGGATTTCTCTCCTAAATGTGTTGCTGTTCCCAGCTAACGGGACTCAAATGCCCGGGATCCGAACTCGGTATTTTTGCAGTTTGTAATGATATGCCCTGCTGTCCGTTTATACAGTACACTTATTGTAACCTATACTATAAAGCAGCCATAGCCCTTAATTATAGAACATCATCACAACTTTTTATCTATACTATCAGCCACAACCTTAAACTATACCACAAGATGGCAAGAGTAACTCTAATTTAAAACACATGCACGAAACTATTTACAAAATCTAAACTGGCAGACCCTAAGCACTACTAATCTTAAACAACACCACCCACCTGTACAGTGTGAGACTCCCTTAAAACCTCCAACAGCCCCGTGTTGGGGACAACAACAAAACTTGTGGCCATGTAACTATGAAACAAAACAGCGTGAGACTCCCTTAAAACCTCCAACAGCCCCGTGTTGGGGACAACAACAAAACTTGTGGCCATGTAACTATGAAACAAAACAGTGTGAGACTCCCTTAAAACCTCCAACAAACTCAAACATCTCCCTATAGTAACCAGCCCGTGTTGGGGGTGAACCAAAAAACCTGCGGCCATGTAATTATGAAACAAAACAGTATGAGACTCCCTTAAAACCTCCATCAAACACAAACATCTCCCTGTAATCAACAGCCCCGTGTTGGGGAAGAACAAAAAAACTTGAGGCCATATAATTATGAAACAAAACAGTATGAGACTCCCTTAAAACCTCCATCAAACTCAAACATCTCCCTGTAATCAACAGACCCGTGTTGGGGGTGAACCAAAAAACTTGAGGCCATGTAATTATGAAAGACAACAAACAAAAGGACGTGCTGATGAGGGGATTATCAACATTCTCTGGGATTAACGGCTAGGCGCGACTTGTTGGCGTCTGGGTTTTGAAGATGGAAAAATGGACATTTAGTTAGGAGACAGCAAGATTGGAAATGGGCATTGCGTTAGGGATAGCAAGTTCGGAAATAGACATTTCGTTAGGGAATAGCAGGATGGGAAATGGACATTTCGTTAGGGGATAGCAAGATAGGAAATAGACATTTCGTTAGGAGATAGCAAGATTGGAAATGGGCATTGCGTTAGGGATAGCAAAATGGAAAATGGACATTTCGTTAGGGAATAGCAGGATGGGAAATGGGCATTTCGTTAGGGGATAGCAAGTTCGGAAATAGACATTTCGTTAGGAGATAGCAAGATGGGAAATGGACATTTCGTTAAGAGATAGCAGGATGGAAAATAAGATCTCAAGAAGTGGAGAAAAATAACTTTTTTTTAAAGAATTAAGTATCTTCTATTCTCTCACCGTTTTTTTTTTTTTTTTTTGTTAACTAGTCTAATCCAACCGACCAAGTTTTCCGATAGTTTAACCTGCATTTAACTTTTTAATGACGGCTCCATGTGTTTGTGTTTAAGATTTGGAATTTTTTTTCAAAAGAAACTAATTGCCAATTATTTTTAGTAATTAGTGAAGTCATAACAATTTTTTTTATAAAAGATGGATTGACCTCGTCTTTCGCAATAACATCTTACTGAGAAATAAATATTACTTCTCAGCCGATTACTTTACGGTTTAATTAAAAAACGAATGCCGATTTTAACTTGAACTTTGAACTTCTGAGTATTAAGCCAGAATTTATATCCGGCTTAATGATTCTCGAATTCCCCCGAAATGTTTTTAATTGTCTTGGGTCTGTCTGAGGTCCATTTGTTTAGTTGAGAGTGTTAAAGATCTATAAATCAATTTTTTATGGGGGAATTAAAGATTTATTTCTCTCAGTTTTTTATGGGAGTATCAAAGAGCTATAACTTACTCTTTTTATGGTAGTATCAAAGATCTATAACTCTTAATTTGTTTTAGATTGGAGTATCAAAGAACTATAACTCTCAATGTTTTAGATGGTGTATCAATGAACTATAACTCTCAATGTTTTCAGATTGGGTGTATCAAAGAACTAAAACTCTCAATATTTTTAGATGGGAGTATCAAAGATGTATATAGTCAGATGTCAACAATGACTGTGTTGCTGATTATTCATTTGTTAAAGTGTGTGGGGGGGGGGGGGGGGGGTACCTAGTGTGATTCTCCTGGGAAATACTTCATGTCATTTTCATGGCAAATACTTTATGGCATTTTCATGGGAAATACTTCATGACATTTTCATAGGATATACTTCATGGCATTTTCGTGGAATATATTTTATGGCTTTTTTTTTGTATTTATCTAGGGGAAATCTCAAGCATTTTAATATTCCGGTCTCACCAAGCGGATATTATCAGAAATGTAAAGACACGGGCAATCTTAAAAGCCTCTTCGTTAAATTTCACTGTAATGATTTACATCTGTTCCTCAAACTCTCATTTATAAATGTCAAACGAACAAAGATTTGAACAAGCCGGGTGTTAAAATACGGTGGAGGGGGAGGGGTACCCTGAGAGAGCGGTGGTTGGGCGAGTGGGTTGCTGGGTTAAGATATCGGTATCTATAGCTGTGGCTAGCGGGTTGCCTTATTAAGATATCTGTATCTGCGGATTGAGACAAGAGTTCATTTCCGTGTCGTTAAGGCGCGGACGCTCATGGGATAAACTTCCGATGACCATTTCCTGACCAGGGGAAATCTCCGTTACTTCATCGCTGGCAGACGACGATCCTTATTTCCTAG
Organism: Physella acuta; assembly: GCF_028476545.2. Lineage (NCBI taxonomy): Eukaryota > Metazoa > Mollusca > Gastropoda > Physidae > Physella > Physella acuta. The sequence goes on along the minus strand of NW_026733913.1, from coordinate 36,498 downwards.
AGGAAGTGTCCGTTTATTTTCAGTTTCTTTTATTCCGGATGTGATGTTTTTACCTCCCCGGAAATAGAAGAGTTGCAAGTGTTTGAGAAGCTCTATTTTGTTGCTTCTGTACTTTCCGTTCGTGACGTTTGTTTTTAAAGAAATGGCTAAACTGTTTTGCTAATTTTAGAATATTTTTAGGAAAAAGGGAAGCAAGCCATGTTGTTTTTACATCGGTGTACGAAATAAAGAATTAATGTTTAAACAAGTCTAGGAACAAATGTCACGTCTAGCCTCGATTTCAATCTCGCTTCAACTCCATCGACAAATCTAAGGACAAATCTGAGTACCTAAGATAAATCTTAAGAAAATTCTATGGATAAAGCTAGGAATGTCTACGGACAAATCTAGGGACAAATCTAGGGACAAATCTAGGGACAAATTTAAGGACAAATCTGAGGACTAATCTGAGTGCTAATCTTAGGACGAATCTAGGAATAAATCTACGAAAAAGTGTATGGAAAAATCTACGGACAAATCTGAGGAAAATTTAGGTACAAATACATAATTTTCTTTGATCATGCAACAAATCTAAAAACAAATCTAAGAACAAGTCTCACGTGAACACAAATAACAAATCTTGTCCTAAAGCCAATCAGTGATTCTTCCAGCAGACTTTTTTCTCCGGGGGAGGGGAGCAACTGGAAATCTTTGGGGGTAGCGGACAAAAATTTACGGGGGGGGGGGGGGACGGACACTGTTAAAAGTATATATTTTCTATATAAATTTCTTTTAGTTCCCCCCCCCCCGCCCTTCCCAATGGATGCCTGGAAGAAACACTGAAGCCAATCACAGCACGCGTTTCTCACATGACGCGGCAGTTAGTACTCACTCCGACTAGCGCTCTGTCCGTGTGTTAAGGATGAACGAATGGAGTTAAGAGGTTTAAAGACCGGCAAGTATGAGACATTGAGACGCAAAGACCGGCATATCAGAGTCACAGAGATTTAAAAACCGGCAATTATGAGTTGCGTCGACGTTGAGACTGGCAGATCTGAGTCACAGAGATTCAAAGAGCGACAGATCTGTGTCTTGGCTGTGCATTTTTTGGGTCTCTAACTCAGCCCTTTAATCAACAGCTAGAAACTTGGGTCAACAGGTCAAGCACAATGTATAACAACAAGACTGGCAACAAGTTTTAGAACATATCTAGTAACTGATATACAAACGTTTTTGCGACTTGGGTACAAGTCATGCTAGAAGTTTAAGGAACAGGTTCTGCAACATTTTCGACTTGGGTACAAGTTTTGCAAGAAGTTTAAGGAACAGGTTCTGCAACATTTTCGACTTGGGTACAAGTTTTGCAAGAAGTTTAATGAACAGGTTCTGCAACATGTATAACAACAATACTGCAACAGTTTAAAAAAATAAGTTCTGTAACACGTACAGACGCCTTGCAACTTGTTCAAATAACAAGTTCAGAAAAAAGTACAGACTCTTGCGACAAGTTTTAAAACAACAAAGCCGTAAGTACAAGAAAGTCACGCGACAAGTTGAAACAACAAGTCCAACACTCTTATGACAGACACTGGCATGAAATGGCCAACCGACTCCTCAAAACTTGAGAATTTGAGTGGCCCTTGCCCACATTAGGACCAACCACCGAAAATGGGTTTAAAAACTTTTGACACTCCCTAATTTTCCAGCTGACATTGAGTACTCAGTCGTTAATGGAGGTCAAGGCTGCAAGAGCCCATTTAGACATAGTGACAAGTTCTCATTTTTTTTTCATAAGCGACAAACGTCAAGTTGGTGTGAACTGAGCGGGATAACTCTGGGTGGAAACTAGACTAAAAAATAGTTCGCGAGATTGTTGCTAGATTGTAGTTGTACTAAGTATGTGTATGTGTATGTCGGGGGGGGGGGGGGCAAATGTGTGGACAAGTGTGGGGTAAAGGGGAAAATTGAATGAAGGGAAATTAGGGTGACGGGTTTTGTGTGTGGGGGGTGTAAGGGGAATCTGGGTGTTACGGAGCAATGTTTAGAGAGGAAGAAACTGTTTGGTGGGGAAGGGGGCAGCTAGGTGTTTGTAGGTCTTTCGACTTCAAGATGTCAGAAGATCTTTTGACTCCTAAATGTAATTAGGTCTTCCGACTCCTAGGTGATGGTAGATCTTTCAACTTCAAGATGTCGCTAGGTCTTTTGACTACCAGGTCTTTAATTCCATACAATGCCAGGAGTTTTATTTTTTATTTTTTTACAACATCCGACAAAACTCCAAAATCAAACAACTGCTGCCTTGTAGATAGTTCTTGAATAGACAAAGGCTGTCGACGGAAACTCAGAAAGAAAAGCAGGCTGAAATCCGAAGTCAATGGGCTGTATGGCGAAGAAGAAATAGATCCACCAATTCCGAAAGAGAAAGATCTTTTGATTCCCAAATGCTAGTAGATCTTCCAATGATCAGTTTTAAAAAAATTGTAGGAATTTTTTTTTTAAAACCCCAAATGCCTTACAAGCAGTGGCGTAGGCAGGGGGGGGTTAGGGGGGGTTATAACCCCCCCCCATGGACCCCCAAAATGACTACTTTTTTACGTTAAGCTATAGCTATTGACTTGTGTCAATATTATTTAGGGCTTAAACACTAAACACTTAAGCCTGGCAGCCTCTAGAACAATAATGTATATCATTGTGATGAGAATTGCCTGTAGAATTTAGTTATGAATTTTATTATCTCGCTAAAGTAAAAAATAATAATCTGGAACGCAGTAGGCCAAGGGAAAGTTGGCCAAGGTTAGATCAGTTAAGGAGTGTCGAAAGGGAGGGGTGGGCTACGTGGGTAGGCCCTTTTGTTGTTTAATATGATTGTAGTGCAATCGGAAAGCGTCTAGAAATGAAAAACAAACAAAGGAATTGATTATTATTCGCATTGAGGTTCTATAATGTGTATGTTTTTACTACTTCAAACCATTTGAAATTCATTTCACTTAATTTTTAAAAAGATAAGTAAACTGAAAATGATAAAGATGGCAGAGGGAGGAGTAGGCAGGGGTGAGGGGAGGGGGGGGGGGTAGAACCTTCAAAATGACAATCCTTTACGTTAAGTTACAGCTATTGACGACGATGGACTTGTGTCGCTATCATTCAGTGCTTAAACAACAAACACTCAGGGTCGCAATAGGCGAAGGGAAAGCTGAACAAGGTTATCAGTTAAGGGGTGTAAAAGGGGGTGAGGGTGGGATGAATATTGGTACGTATCAATTATAAAATACTACCGGATGCACATCTGGCAGGAAGGCGTGGGCTTGACACACAATTGTTGACACAAAACTTTGTGTTGGTAGGTTATATAAAAAAAAACTGCGTATTTGGTTAAATATAGATGTAAAGCCAGGAACCTACAGTAGTCAATTTAGACAGAATAGAAGACCAATAATAATTTGCTTTCTTCTTCGTATAGTCGTGTTTTAATGTGTATCTTTTAACTACTTCAAGCAATTTAAATTCATTTTAATGATGGCGGAAGGAAAAAGGAAATTAAAAACTACTTTATTAACTGATTTCTTTACAAAGAAAAGTAAAACTGAAAATTATAAAGTGAAGATGGTACTATTGCTTTTCAAAGTACATTACATTAAGAAATGTCCATAAATTCAGCACCTTCGACTGTTTCTTACGCAAATGATATCGGCAATTTTATCAAAGGAGTTATAACAGACGATACACGGTTGTATTTATTAGAAAACATCTGGCGTCCTGATGAACTTTTAAAATTTCCAGCAAGCGGACAAAGAAATTTAAAGTTTCAATATTTGTGGCTACTTAGGTGGAACTGGTTGACTTATTCCAAATTACTTGATGGCGCATTTTGCAAATATTGTGTTTTGATTAGTTTGAATTATCGTGGTGTAGGTAGTCAGCCTATGGATAAGCTATCAAAAATTTCATTTTCAAACTGGAAAAAGGCAACAGACAAGTTTAATGAGCACCAGCAATGTGAGTATCATAAAAGAGCAATTTTACTTTCCCAAAATCGTAAATCGGTGATGGAGAAAAAAATTTAACTTATTAAAATCTCCTTAAATTTATCATAAGTCAACAAATTCAAGAAAATCGTTTAAGATTAGCGCCCATAATAGAATCTATAATATTTTGCGGCCGACAAGGAAATTTTTAGTTGGAGAAAACTGCTGAAAATGATGGAAATTTGATTTTTATAATTTTTTACGATAGTGTACATGTGTTACTTGTTACAAAACAATAGCTAATACTAAGATAAGTTAGTCGGTGGCACCCACGAGTTTCTATTGTCACCAGCCACCAATACTTTACACGCACGCACTTACACATACATATGTACACACACACACACACACACACACATATATATATATACATATATATATATATATATATATATATATATATATATATATATATATATATATATATATATATATATATATAATGCTGGAAAAAATTTGAACCCCCCCCATGAGACGATCCTGGCTACGCCACTGCTTACAAGTTACCAGTTGTGACAAAAAGATTAGCAGCATTCTGTGGAGATGAATTAGAACATCCGCATAAAAAACAAAATTATAATGATTTTCATCTAAAAACGTTTTTTTCCCTAATCTACTTATTTTTTTCATGCTTGTCTAATTATCTGTAGGTTTCCATCGAGTTCGTTGGCCGCATGTTCGCTGTAGCACACACGTAGGTTGTTAGAATGCTGGCAGATTTCATGCATGACTGGCTGATTGTATAAATAAAACATTCTCTGAATGATTGATTTTCTAACTGATCGCTTGTGGGACTGATTAAATATTCGACTGATTGATTGGCTGTATGATCGATTGTCTAAATGATTGAGTTTTTGACTGATTGATTATCTGATCGATCGATTGATTGATTGATTAATTGATTGATTAATTGATTAATTGATCAATTGATTAATTGATTAATTGATTAATTGATTAATTGATTAATTGATTAATTGATTAATTGATTAATTGATTAATTGATTAATTGATTAATTGATTAATTGATTAATTGATTAATTGATTAATTGATTAATTGATTAATTGATTAATTAATTAATTGATTAATTGATTAATTGATTAATTGATTAATTGATTAATTGATTAAATGATTAATTGATTAATTGATTAATTAATTAATTGATTAATTGCTTGATTGCTTGATTGATTGATTGATTACTTGATTAATTAATTAGTTGATTGATTGATTAATTGATTAATTGATTAGTCAGCTAATTGATTGATTGATTGATTGATTGATTGATTGATTGATAGATTGATTGATTGATTGATTGGTTGATTGATTGGTTGATTGATTGGTTGATTGGTTGATTAATTGATTGATTGCTTGATTGATTGATTGATTGATTGATTGGTTGATTGGTTAATTGATTGATTGATTGATTGATTGATTGATTGATTGATTGATTGGTTGATTGATTGATTAATTGATTGATTGCTTGATTGATCGATCGATTGATTGATTGATTGGTTAATTGATTGATTAATTAATTAATTAATTAATTAATTGATTGATTGATTGATTGATTGATTGATTGATTGATTGATTGATTGATTGATTGATTGATTGATTGATTGATTGATTGATTGATTGATTGATTGATTGATTGATTGATTGATTGATTGATTGATTGATTGATTGATTGATTGATTGATTGATCGAATGATCGAATGATCGAATGACTGATTGATGAATTGACTGTCGACGTTCATTAGCTAACATCGATGAAACTTAACTACTTGTCTTGTCAACACCCTGCCATTATCTAGTCTCATCCTGGATGGCGTCCACACGTTTCCGCCCCACCCCCTACCACCCCCACCCTTCCACCAACGTCACGTGCCATCTAAGATCATTTACCTGTCATCTTCAGTTGACGTTAAACACATCTTCAGATTTCACAAAGTTCACAAAAGCCCGGCAAATCACGGAAGGGGATTATCTCTTTTTATGAGCTTTGTTTTTTATTTTTGTAACCTTGTACCTTTTGCTGTGTTTTCTTCCCCTCCCTCCCTCCCACCCCCCCCCCCCATCCCCTACCCACACAACACTGTGGTACCTTCTTGTACTGCCTTCTGTAATCCTCTTCACTATAAGCCGACGGTGTAAATTATTAAACAAACACCGACCTTCACCTACGCTGAGGATGTTGTTTAACCCTCCCACCTCCACAACTAACCCCCCCCCCCATCTCCCTCTTACTCACTCTACCCTCACATCTACCTCCCACACTCTCGCCATCCCCGCCTACTCCCTTCCCCCCCCCCCCTCACCTCTGTTGATTCAGCAATAATACACATTTCTCTGAAGCAAAGTGTAAGTAGACTTACAGCAGTCCAATTTCTCTCTATCCACACACCTCCCCTCCCCTTACACACACGGATTTCTCTTCTCCCCCCCCCCCACCACTCTATAGAATCAGAAATAATACAAGTTTCTCTTAAGATTTACAGAAGTCCCCCCCCTCTCTCTCTCTCTCTCTCTCTCTCCTCTCTCTCTCTCTATCTCTCTCTCTCTCTCTCTCTCTCTCTCTCTCTCTCTCTCTCTCTATCTCTCTCTCTCTCTCTCTCTCTCTCTCTCTCTCTCTCTCTCTCTCTCTCTATCTATCTATCTACCCCTCCCCATCATACACAGAGACCTCCCCCCCCCCCCACACCCCTTTAAAGAATCAGCAACAATACCAGTTTTTCTTAAGATTTACAGCAGTCCCTCTCTCTCTATCTACCCCCTCCCCCTCACACACACAGAGACCTACCCCCACCCCCCTCCTCTCCTCCCCTCCTCAATAGAATCAGCACTACCACAATTTTCACTGGCACAAAAAAAAAAAGAAATATATTTACAGCAGCCTTAGAAGACAATAGTTGAGTGTCAGAAACACAAAGAACTAATGAAATACGAACCGGTTTCAATTAGCGGTTTTAATTATTCAACGATTGGTCAGTAGTGTTTGGCGTTACAATTTTTAAAAAAGTTTTCAAAAATGTCTCACGTGATAATTGGCGAGCGAAAGGGTAATGGACGTAGGTCAACTATGTTTGATTTGTTTGTTTGGTGAAGTTAGATTCAACTTGTTCCTTACTTCGACATGGAAGCTGTGAAGCTGTTAAGTAGAGGGGTTGGAAGCCGGTGTTTTTGCTGAAGTAACAATGTTGAACATTAATCTTTGAAATAACAATGGCGAAGGAGCTGTAATTTGACACTAACATTAGAGTATGGGAGCTGTAATTAGACACTTACATTGGAGTATGGGAGCTGTAATTTGAACATATAACTAGAATATGGGAGCTGTAATTTGAACATATAACTAAAATATTGGAGCTGTAATTTGAACATATAACTAGAATATGGAAGCTGTAATTTGACACTAGCACTGGAGTGTGGGAGCTGTAATTTGACCATATAACTAGAATATGGGAGCTGTAATTTGACCATATAACTAGAATATGGGAGCTGTAATTTGACCATATAACTAGAATATGGGAGCTGTAATTTGACACTAACACTGGAGTATGGGAGCTGTAATTTGATGATATAACTAGAATATGGGAGCTGTAGTTTTACACTAACACTGGAGAAGATACGTTGTGATCTGCAGCACGAATGCTGGAAATTGAGGCTTGGAAGCTTTAAACACGCAGCTGGGAAGCTGTAAAACTGGAGCTGTAAACTAAACTAACTGTTGGAGCCGTAAAGCTGTAAATTGGAGTTTGGAAGCTGTAACCTGCAGTACAGAAGCTGTACAATGCAGCAGGGAAGCTGTAACCTGCAGCTGCAAACTGACACAACCGCTAGAGCCGGGAAGCTGTAGACTGCAGCTGTAAACTAACATAACCGCCGGAGCCGGCAAGCTGTAACCTGTAGCTGTAGACTTACATAACCGCTGGAGCCGGGAAGCTGTACCACAACTCCGCCTACCAAACCAAACCCCATCCACCACCATCTGCTCCTTTAACGTCAGCGCTTGTTGTTTCTGTTTGTGAAACTTACCGAGTCAATATTGACCGGTTTGTTGATACATTTTAGAGGGGAGGCATTGGGAGAGAGGGGAGGGGGAGAGAGGGTGGTGGGAGAGTGCTAGAGAGAGGTGTAGAGAAAATCTGAGAAGAGGGTCAAAATGAAAATGAATCAGCGTATCTTGATGTAATGAAGTATGACATAGTGTTTTGTTTTTTAACGCGAAATCCTCGAAAAGTTTAAAAAATTGTTGGAATTACTCGTGTAAGTGTCTGAAGCTTCAGCTTGTTTTAATAGTCCCCGGATTAGGTCAAGTTGACTGAGGCTGTCTGCAGAGTTTCTTATTCCCCCCCCCCCCCCCAACGAGATGGAATTTATATAGTTAAAATATCAAGTGCCCCCCCCCCCCCCCGGAGAAAAAATCTGGAGGTAACACTGACTGTCTGACTTTAGACTATCACCAGTAACTAATTTAAGTCAAAGTCAAGCTGACTGAACCTAACAGAAGTTTCTGTTATTTTTAAACTCCCACATTAAGCTCACAACATCTGAAGTTCCTGTTTAACACGGCGCACAAATAAAACATCCTTACAGTATTCAATACATTGGAAAGTTACGGAGGGGAGGGAAGGAAGGATTACACGAACAAAATGGCCGATTAAGGGGAGATAAACATTGCATAAAAATCTTTCACCGCCGCCGGGATAATGATGATAAACTTTTTTTTATTCTTGGCTGCCGATCTACGGACGGCAACCCTGGTAAAACCCACCTGGGGCAGACAAGTTGTCTAAATTTATCTCCCTTTGTCTTTTTTTTTCACTGTCTTAAAAACGGTCTAGCGGAGTCTAGCCTAAAGCTAGTCTCATAACTAGTCTGATAACTAGATTTATGAGACAAGCCTTAAAAAGGGAAGGAAGGGGTAGGGGGGTGGGGGGGTGGGGTAAAAGTATAAGTAATAATTTGTTTTGTCCGTGGAACTTAGCTGGGGAGGTAGGGGGGAATCTAAATATATGTAGGTAAGTGTTGAAAGATGTTGTAGACTATAGATATGTAAGAAAGTGGTGATGTTTGAAATGATGCATGAAAGTGGTGATGTTTGAAAAGATGTTTGAAAGTGGTGATGTTTGAAAAGATGTTTGAAAGTGGTGATGTTTGACATGATGTAAGAAAGTGGTGATGTTTGAAAAGATGTTTGAAAGTGGTGATGTTTGAAAAGATGTTTGAAAGTGGTGATGTTTGACATGATGTAAGAAAGTGGTGATGTTTGAGAAGATGTATGAAAGTGGTGATGTTTGAGAAGATGTTTGAAAGTGGTGATGTTTGAAATTATGTAAGAAAGTGGTGCATCAAAACAAAATGTTTTCCTAACATCAAACTATACCAGTAACAAAACAAATCTAAAAAATTTGTAACACCCCCCCCCCCCCCAAACACACCAGTATCAAAACAAAGATTTTCTAACTTAACAAAACAAATTTAAAGTTTTTTTCTAACACCCCCACACCCAACCACACTAGTATCAAAACAAAGATTTTCTAACCAAATTATACCAGTAACAAAACAAATTTAAAGGTTTTTTTAACACCCCCACACCCAACCACACTAGTATCAAAACAAAGATTTTCTAAATAAAATTATACCAGTAACAAAACAAATTTAAATTTTTTTTTGTAACACCCCCACACCCAACCACACTAGTATCAAAACAAAGATTTTCTAACCAAATTATACCAGTAACAAAACAAATTTAAAGTTTTTTTTTAACACCCCCACACCCAACCACACTAGTATCAAAACAAAGATTTTCTAAATAAAATTATACCAGTAACAAAACAAATTTAAATTTTTTTTTGTAACACCCCCACACCCAACCACACTAGTATCAAAACAAAGATTTTCTAACCAAATTATACCAGTAACAAAACAAATTTAAAGTTTTTTTCTAACACCCCCACACCCAACCACACTAGTATCAAAACAAAGATTTTCTAAATAAAATTATACCAGTAACAAAACAAATTTAAAGTTTTTTTCTAACACCCCCACACCCAACCACACTAGTATCAAAACAAAGATTTTCTAAATAAAATTATACCAGTAACAAAACAAATTTCAAGTTTTTTTCTAACACCCCCACACCCAACCACACTAGTATCAAAGCAAAAAGTTTTCCTAACATCAAACTATACCTGTGACAAAACAAATTTAAAGTTTTTTTAACACCCCCACACCCAACCACCCTAGTATCAAAACAAAGATTTTCTAAATAAAATTATACCAGTAACAAAACAAATTTAAAGTTTTTTTCTAACACCCCCACACCCAACCACACTAGTATCAAAACAAAGATTTTCTAAATAAAATTATACCAGTAACAAAACAAATTTAAAGTTTTTTTCTAACACCCCCACACCCAACCACACTAGTATCAAAACAAAGATTTTCTAAATAAAATTATACCAGTAACAAAACAAATTTAAAGTTTTTTCTAACACCCGCACACCCAACCACACTAGTATCAAAACAAAGATTTTCTAAATAAAATTATACCAGTAACAAAACAAATTTAAAGTTTTTTCTAACACCCGCACACCCAACCACACTAGTATCAAAACAAAGATTTTCTAAATAAAATTATACCAGTAACAAAACAAATTTAAAGTTTTTTTAACACCCCCACACCCAACCACACTAGTATCAAAACAAAGATTTTCTAAATAAAATTATACCAGTAACAAAACAAATTTAAAGTTTTGTCTAACACCCCCACACCCAACCACACTAGTATCAAAACAAAACTAAACCAGCCCCATGGAGGTCCGCAAACAAGCAGCCAACAAAAGCCCCCAGTTATTGCAGAAGCAGGTTGTAGAGTCCGTACGACCCAATCTCTTCACGCCCAATCTTCTTTCGCTTTCTCCCACTGGCGAGTTCTCATGAGCGAGGTTTTATTTCTGCTTTCTGGTGTACGAAGTAAAGAGGAAGTATTGTAATCGTGCAAAAAATCGTTTTACACCTCAACATAGTTTTGCAATTTTGTCCATATGTCTGTGTGTATATATATATGTGTGTGTATGCGTGTATGTCTGTGAACACGATAACTTGAGTACCGTTACAGCTAGGTTGATGAAATTTCATATATAAGTATATTATCAAATGTGTAGTTCTGTATCAACTTTTCAGCAATTTCCGATAACCGGAAGTAGAACTATTCTACTTCTGGTTTTTCAAAAGCCTATAGCTTTAGTTCTGTTTCATGTAGATAAACGAAATTTCACATATATGCTTAAGATCGAATTCTTTGCCTTCTTTCAAATTTTGAATGTATACAATACTAATATTCCGCACCCTATTATACACACATTGTTTGCTGTTCACTTGGTGCACAATTATTTTTTTCTATGAAATACTATTCTATTTTTAAAAGTATAAGTAATTTAAAATTGATTAAAAATCATGTCGGTATTCCAAATTGCATTCCCCTTAGTGTTATATAAGAATATTCGAGAAAGTTTAGGGGAGATCACTCCAGCTTTATTTATTTTTCTCTCTTTGTTGTGTTCACACACAAAAAAAAACATTGTCTCAATAAGTAAAGACATTGTAGCAAAAACTCAACAAAATAAAAACTGTGAAAATTAGCATTTCTTGGGTTTTTTCTAAAAAAAAACATATCCTTGAAATAATATTTAAAAAATTAGAAATATATAATTTCAACTTGTTCTTTTTATTTTTTTTGCCATCTCAGATAAAGCATATTGTTTCTATTTTCGGTTACTGGAATAAGAAAGTGAATGAACTGTAATTAAACCAGGCCGAAAATGTGAACTATATCATTGGAATGAACAGGGACTAATTTTAAAAATTAACACCAGGTATTTAGTACAGGTGGACGCATCTTAAAAAGTTGACATGTAGTATTAAGGGCACGTGTCTTAGAAAATTCGTATAAAAGTATGAGGTGTTTCTTAGAAAAATCACAAAGTAAATGAAAGAATGCCTGCCCCCCCCCCCCCCCCCCCACCCATTCCCTTTCTCGTCCTGTCCAATCAGAACCTGAATGTGAATATAACCTACAACTCCACCGACTCCCACTTTTTAATAACCGCGTCAATGCCTTATCAAAACGTAAAATATATGCCCCTAAACTCTTCTCTAGATTAGAACTTTAGAAAACGAAGCTCGCAACTATAATACTCTCTAAATCACCCTCCCCACCCCCATCCTCCCATACGATTCATATTTTTTTAAGTAAAACCTTATCTTTCAATGTCGCCAAAAGCTTTTTTATTTTAGATAAACATTCAGATTTTACACAAAAAACAAATGTAGGTTTATTTTTTTAATTACACATGTCTAAAAATATTTTGTTTAATATTCAGGTGGTTTTTTTTTTCAAAATTTCATCATATTTTTTTAAATATCGTGCTGTTGTGTTAGTAGAAGATTTTTTTTTTTTTAAATCGGACTGTCCTAATATCCGGTTTAGACAGAGCCTGAGGTAGCTTTTGTCGGATGGGACTTTGATAGACGGATGTATTTTTGATGAGCCGGAATGTTGCAGTCTGCAGTGGTCTATGTCGCGTGACCTTTGACGAGTGGCGTCCCTTGCGATCACGTCGACTTCCGGGTCATCGGGTGTTAGTTGATTTTCCGGACAAATGAACTCTTCTGTCTATTTTTAGCGTCAGTAAGATCTATATGCAGACAGAATAAATAAATCTTCATATTTTCGTTTGATTTATATCCAGACTGATGGATACATTTTTCATATTTATTTTTTCTGCACATATATGCGGACTGGACATATGAACTGTTCCGTGTGTATTACACTAATGTGCGAAAACAACCATAGAAAGCAATGAACACACTTCAGTACAGATAAGTCACGGTTAAAATGTTACCGTCACTTCGTCTTTGTGCTATCCTAGATCTCAGTTTGTAAGGGCAGATTGACATTCGCAAAACTCAAGCATGGATTCGAACTCGATGCCTTCATGTTACACGTCGTGTGCTCTACTTCTCAACACACGACCTGGTACAGCAATCGTCTGTCTGGACAAAATTACAATCTGAAATCACGGGCCACCAATGTGCAGCAGCTGGTGGCACAAAAGTGCACCAGGTAATTGCCGCCGGTCAGCTTCCGGTACAAAAAATCCACTGAACACATCTAAGCGCTGATCATCTTTGTTTTAATCAAATATTTCCTTTGTGCCATCTTCGTTGGAGTTTTTTATAGGTACAAAATGGACCATTTTTTTTAGACATTTCTTCTTTACAATAGATATTCTTTCTTTACAATAGACATTCTTTCTTTACAATAGACATTCTTTCTTTACAATAGACATTATTTCTTTACAATAGACATTCTTTCTTTACAATAGACATTCTTTCTTTACAATAGACATTCTTTCTTTACAATAGACATTCTTTCTTTACAATAGACATTATTTTTTACAATAGACATTCTTTCTTTACAATAGACATTCTTTCTTTACAATAGACATTCTTTATTTACAACAGACATTCTTTCTTTACAATAGACATTCTTTCTTTTGACAATAGACATTCTTTCTTTACAATAGACATTCTTTCATTACAATAGACATTCTTTCTTTACAATAGACATACTTTCTTTACAATAGACATTCTTTCTTTACAATAGACATTCTTTCTTTACAATAGACATTATTTATTTACAATAGACATTCTTTCTTTACAATAGACATTCTTTCTTTACAATAGACATTCTTTCTTTACAATAGACATTCTTTCTTTACCATAGACATTATTTTTTACAATAGACATTCTTTCTTTACAATAGACATTCTTTCTTTACAATAGACATTCTTTATTTACAACAGACATTCTTTCTTTACAATAGACATTCTTTCTTTTGACAATAGACATTCTTTCTTTACAATAGACATTCTTTCATTACAATAGACATTCTTTCTTTACAATAGACATACTTTCTTTACAATAGACATTCTTTCTTTACAATAGACATTCTTTCATTAGACATTCTTTCTTTACAATAGACATACTTTCTTTACAATAGACATTCTTTCTTTACAATAGACATTCTTTCTTTACAATAGACATTCTTTCTTTACAATAGACATTCTTTCTTTACAATAGACATTCTTCCTTTACAATAGACATTCTTTCTTTACAATAGACATTCTTTCTTTACAATAGATATTCTTTCTTTACAATAGACATTCTTTCTTTACAATAGACATCCTTTATTTACAACAGACATTCTTTCTTTTGACAATAGACATTCTTTCTTTACAATAGACATTCTTTCATTACAATAGACATTCTTTCTTTACAATAGACATACTTTCTTTACAATAGACATTCTTTCTTTACAATAGACATTCTTTCTGTACAATAGATATTCTTTCTTTACAATAGACATTCTTTCTTTACAATAGACATCCTTTATTTACAACAGACATTCTTTCTTTACAATAGACATTCTTTCATTACAATAGACATTCTTTCTTTACAATAGACATACTTTCTTTACAATAGACATTCTTTCTTTACAATAGACATTCTTTCTGTACAATAGATATTCTTTCTTTACAATAGACATTCTTTCTTTACAATAGACATCCTTTATTTACAACAGACATTCTTTCTTTACAATAGACATTCTTTCTTTACAATAGACATTCTTTCTTTACAATAGACATTCTTTCATTACAATAGACATTCTTTCTTTACAATAGACATTCTTTCTTTACAATAGACATTCTTTATTTACAATAGACATTCTCTCTTTACAATAGACATACTTTCTTTACATTAGACATTCATTCTTTACAATAGACATTCTTTCTTTACAATAGACATTCTTTCTTTACAATAGACATTCTTTCTTTACAATAGACATTCTTTCTTTACAATAGACATTCTTTCTGTACAATAGATATTCTTTCTTTACAATAGACATTCTTTCTTTACAATAGACATTCATTATTTACAACAGACATTCTTTCTTTACAATAGACATTCTTTCTTTTGACAATAGACATTCTTTCTTTACAATAGACATTCTTTATTTACAATAGACATTCTCTCTTTACAATAGACATATTTTCTTTACATTAGACATTCTTTCTTTACAATAGACATACTTTCTTTACAATAGACATTCTTTCTTTACAATAGACATTCTTTATTTACAACAGACATTCTTTCTTTACAATAGACATTCTTTCTTTTGACAATAGACATTCTTTCTTTACAATAGACATTCTTTCTTTACAATAGACATTCTTTCTTTACAATAGACATTCTTTCATTACAATAGACATTCTTTCTTTACAATAGACATTCTTTCTTTACAATAGACATACTTTCTTTACAATAGACATTCTTTCTTTACAATAGACATTCTTTCTTTACAATAGACATTCTTTCTTTACAATAGACATTCTTTCTTTACAATAGACATTCTTTCTTTACAATAGACATTCTTTCATTACAATAGACATTCTTTCTTTACAATAGACATACTTTCTTTACAATAGACATTCTTTCTTTACAATAGACATTATTTTTTACAATAGACATTCTTTCTTTACAATAGACATTCTTTCTTTACAATAGACATTCTTTATTTACAACAGACATTCTTTCTTTACAATAGACATTCTTTCTTTTGACAATAGACATTCTTTCTTTACAATAGACATTCTTTCATTACAATAGACATTCTTTCTTTACAATAGACATACTTTCTTTACAATAGACATTCTTTCTTTACAATAGACATTCTTTCATTACAATAGACATTCTTTCTTTACAATAGACATTATTTCTTTACAATAGACATTCTTTCTTTACAATAGACATTCTTTCTTTACAATAGACATTCTTCCTTTACAATAGACATTCTTTCTTTACAATAGACATTCTTTCTTTACAATAGACATTCTTTCTTTACAATAGACATTCTTTCTATACAATTAAAATTCTTTCTTCACAGCAGAATTTTTGTTTCTTTAGAAAAGGCATTCATTCTTTAGAACACCTACATTTAACAGACCACTTCCATTCCTGAGACCAATTCTCGACAATTATTCAAGCTCGGGCACAATATTTTCCCCCAATAAATACACATTTCTGCTAATTGACATGATGTAACTGCATGATATATCTGCATGGCCAGAAAGCTTTAAGATACGACACCAAAAAGTAGCCTAGTTTATATATTGTGTAAATGTCTCTCGTTGTCCCTGTCCAAAGTGCCTAACTGCAACGATAAAAAAAACAACTTCAACTTATATTTTATCCCTTATCCCAATATCCCAACTAAATTGTCCAATTCTTAGCCCGCGCGAATCGAACAACCAAGATACTTGTTTTCGGCCCGTATTACTGCACCAATCTGGAATCACCATGGTAACAGGCACCCATAACTGAACCAATATGAAATCACTATGGCTACTTTCCCTCATAACTGCACCAATCTGGAATCACCATGGCAACAGGCACCCAGAACTGAACCAATATGAAATCACCATGGCAACTTCCCCTCATAACTGAACCAATATGAAATCACCATGGCAACTTCCTTTCATAACTGAACCAACCTAGAATCACCACGGAAGCGGGCCAGCAGTCATCCCATAATTCTACTTGAACCTACGGAAATAGTCTTCCATCTTTAGGCTCAGTGGGAAATTGAAAGATTTTACTACATGTACGGTCTCATGATGGCGGAAATGTAGTCATTACTACGTTTCCGCTTTGAATTCTCCACTTTGCATCTAGCTACATTCCTGAAACGTGCTACATCTTGCTGCCATATTGTACTACACGGCTATTATACTGCTACAATCCTGCAACTATCCGACTATTATAGTACAACATTCCTGCTACTTTTCAACAAAGATATTGCTGTAAATTTACAACTGCCTAACAATCATAGAGCTACATTTCTGCTACTATCTAAATAAAGTATTGCTACAAATCTACTACTGCCTATCTTTCATAGTGCTACTTTCCTGCTATTATCCAACGATCATAATGCAACAAGCTACACAGCAAGTACAAACTCTTAATACCGCGTTTACACTTGCTTCATGTATACTATACATTTCTAGGAAAAAAAACTTCGCTATAGGGCCTAAGATAATAGGGGAGCCCACTCACTTATTGCGAAGTTTTTTTTTTCTAGACGTGTATAGTATACATGTCGCAAGTGTAAACGCGGTTTAACACTTGTAAAGTCTACCAACACAAACATATGCAATAAAACAACAAACCCCCTAGCCTACCTCGAGTGCGGACCTCAGGTAGGTGTTGCTGTTCAAATATTGAAACTCGGTAAGTGAGGTACTTGCACAACTCTAACCAAACTCTACTGATTGATTTATTTCTGTCGTCTGCTCAGTCCTTCCCAGTGGGGTGGGGGTGGGGGGGGGGGGGCAGAAAGAAGCGTCCAAAAAAAAAAAATTTAAAAAAAAGTTCGAATTTGATTTAAGAGTAATGTCAACATAGTTATGTTAGGGCTGGAGTTTCATGCTTGCGGGAAAATACACATTACTGTAAATTGATTTTCTAGTTATCGGGAAAATCTACAATTTCTGAAGATTGACTTCATATTCACCGGGAAAACCCACACGTTTGCGAATAAATCCCCCCCCCCCCCCCGAATCAAGTCTAACGACTCCTGAATGAAAAAGACAATATATACATTATTTATAATATATATATATATATATATATATATATATATATATATATATATATATATATATATATATATATATATATATATATATATATTAACCAGTCTTGACCCCGCCTCCCCACGGAGAAAATTGTCTGCAATGTTTCATTTTATTTTCATTTCTTAACATTTTTTAAAGAATTTTTAGTTTTAAAGTTCTCGTCTACCTATGTACTGAGGAGTCTTTTTAAAACAAAAAGAAAAACAACAGGCTAATTGATATGGACAGTGGTAATTATAAACTAGTCGAGCCCCGATGGGCGGTTTCGTTGTGGGATTTTGTCTCTACTACACAATGTGTAGAGTACAGCTTTGTAAGTTCAGTTTAGTTTCGACACTTAGCATAGAAGGAATTACATGAAATTTATATTTATTTATGGTAAATATAGTATAAACTAGGAAGAGTACACATGTTTTTATTAGTAAATTACATTAATTATTTTTTAAAGTACTTAGATATATAATAAAGTGTTTATTGTTATAAAGGTCGCTGGTCCAGACTTAACCCTAACCATCGTATATTAGCAAATGACGTCTTAAATCGACAATTTAATCCACAGTTTTATAAAATAGTTAACTAATCCCAAACCCTAACCTGTCTTCTACCACCACTATTGCCTCAACCACCATCTAGTTACTGGACAGACAGACAGACAAAAATCTGGCCAACCGGAAGTGATACAAGCGGCTCTATCACCACACTCTACTGTACGGTAGTAACACACCGTGTTGATTTTCCTCGGATGAATTATGGACCGGCTAACTAACTAGGGGGTGGTGGGGGGGGGGGGGTGTCCCGGGTCTAGGGGTCATTTATTATTCATAGCCAATACAAGTACATGGGCATCATAAAGGGGGAGGGGAGGTGGTACTCAAGAGATTCATGGTGAGAATTGCTTAAGGAGATGGTACTGCCCTAGTTTCTGACCACCTTCAATATTCTATTCACACATTATATATATATATATATATATATATATATATATATATATATATATATATATATATATATATATATATATATATATATATATATATATATATATATATATATATATATATATATATATATAAGCTTAGTTTGTTTTGAATGACCAGTTAGTTTATTCAGGTGGGTTGAATGTTTTTGAGTAGAATGACCGTACCATGCTCATCGATGTCTGGCGGACAACATGCCAAAGTACAAGCAGACAGACGTAGCAAAAGTAGGGTTGGGCTGACCTAGCTGTCATCACGGTCAGATAGCTGCCAAATCTGGACATCACATTAGTACACATGTCCGGCTACCGGCTCGGGAATATGAGAAGATATTCGAGCCTGATTGGGCCGGCTACACCAGACACACTTGTGACCGGTTGCCTGGTAGGTAAAATAAGAAGTCTGGTGTGATGTAGGGCCGGTCGAACATTGTGCCGGCTATACCAGACACACTCTTGGCCAGCGAAATTGATGGACTCTACTTCACCTGGTTTTGAAATTGCTTGAGTGATAGTTGTACAGACTGACCACGTTAAAGTGTTTATAACATGTTAATCGTTAAAGGAAGCTATATTCCCAATCACGCTATGCTTAGTCATACAGTCATCCGTTGTCGTTTTTCAGTCATACAGTACAATCATATATTCCGGACAAGATTCTGACTAACCTTGACCCTGGCTATTCGCCAATGTCGCGATCGCTCTCATCAATGACCTACATCAGGCTGTAAACAATTCTACCTGTCCTTGACCCAAATAAAGCTAGACGACGCCCGATTTTAAAGATCTATTTTTTTTTATCTACCACGTTTGTGATCACCCCCGGGGATAGTCGCACGATCGAACCCAGCTCACACTTGACAGTGACGACTAAATTATATTTAACACTTGAACGCATTCCAAAAGTGCGACTCCCAAAACACGACATTCAGACTTGATCCTGTGGGCCGCGTGCGGTCTGTCATGACAAGTTTATGGCCAATTAGGGTCTGTGTGTGGACCACCAAGACCATTCTGTGGCCCACAAAGATCACTGTGGCCCCCAAGGACCTTGTGGACCGCTAGAGCCAGTGTGCCACGCTAGGAACAAGTGCGGCCCACATTGCTCTGCGTGTGGCCCATTAGGACCATTGTGTGGCCCACCATGACCAGTCCGTAGCCCACTAGGACCAAGAGCGGCCAACAAGGACCACTGTGTGGCCCACAATGTCATGTGTGTGGCCCTCGAGAACCAGCATGAGGCCCGCTACCCTGTGACCAACAAGTCAATGTCTATCAGCTTTACCGTACTTAAAATTATTATAATTTCGAGATCAACCTATAAGGATGACAAGGATAGAAAAATATTTCTTTTACCAAGCTATGAGAGTAAAGAAATTTGGGGTTTAATTTATACAACTATCATTTATTTATTTATTTAGTTTATTTTTTTTAATTTAATTTATTTATTTTACTTATTTATTTATTTAATTTATTTGATTTATTTATTTATTTATGTATTTATGTATTTATTTATTATTTATTTATTTATTTATTTATTTATTTATTTATTTATTTATTTATTTATTTATTTATTTATTTATTTATTTATTTATTTATTTATTTATTTATTTATTTATTTATTTATTTATTTATTTATTTAATTTATTTATTTATTTATTTATTTATTTATTTATTTATTTATTTATTTATTTATTTATTTATTTATTTATTTATTTATTTATTTATTTATTTATTTATTTATTTATTTATTTATTTATTTATTTATTTATTTATTTATTTATTTATTTATTTATTTATTTATTTATTTATTTATTTATTTACTTATTTATTTATTTATTTAGACAAACAGTAGAAACCTATATACTGATCCACTAACTGCTAACCTAATTTCAGCCACCTCCATTAAGTACACTTATACGACTCCCTTGGGGTCCATCAGCATGTCATATGGCAGACGACGCAATTAGCAGCAGACGACTAATAGCTTGCCCTGTCTGCCCCAGATCGCGTGCACCAGCTGCAGGTGCCACTTCCGGCCTGATCGAGTATCCACTTGATGCCCCTAGAGACGTCGGACAGGAAACTAACGATCTATCTGCAGGTATGATAGCATCGTATGATCGTACAATGGATAAGCCAATCCTCCACATAATTTTATTTTCAAGTTATAGGCCCAACGTATATATATATATATATATATATATATATATATATATATATATATATATATATATATATATATATATATATATACTTTCACAAATTTATATTAATTTGTTGGTAATTGGATAACGTTTACCACACCGATTTGTGCATGTTGTTTATGAGTTTCTGATGTTGATGAATGTCCGATGTTGATGATTGCCTGATGTTTATAATTGCCTAAATTTCATGATTGTCTGATGTTGATAATTGCCTGATGTTGATGCTTTCCATAAGTTGATGTTTGTCTCATGTTGATGATTGCCTGTCGTCAATGATTGTCTGATGTTTACTACACATCTATTTCTGGCCTCACTTAGCCAAGCTTACCTAGATTTGCCCCTCATTCCACCCAACCTTCCCAACCAATCATACCGAGGCTGCCATCAAATGTCTTGCTCACGCTTCATTTCCTGGCTCACCAATGGGCGATCACGTGGTCAGTATCACTGTAGTGGTCAGTGGGTGGTGCCAACACAAATTTGGGCGGAGGGGGAGGGAAATTAATTTTTTCACCTTTAACTGTACGTACCATAGGCGAAAATTAAATTGTGCGTACCATAAGAAATAAATTAAATAGTGCGACCCATAAACACTAAATTATACTGAGTGTACCATAAGCAAACAATTAGCTAAATTGTGCGTAGCCTCAGCAGAAAAACTAAATTTAGCCCACCATAAGCTACGTGCCAACTTGCACGTACTATCAACCCATATTTTTTGTTTATCCTCAGCAATTTGTATGAGTTATTCTCCTATCCTTTTCATCCTTTATTTGAATAAAAACTGTATAATTAATTAAGCTGTTTGGAAATAATATGATAATTTCTTTTATCTGACCCCTGTGGTCATGCATTAATCATTAGGGAGGGATAATTCTGTTTCATCTTCACCCCCCCCCCCAACTAACTCGGTGGCACAACTGTGTGGCAAATACACACCTTGACCTGGCTGTCAGATAATCTAAGGAAAATGTAAGCAGACTTGAAAGTATTTTGGAGAAAAATAAACTTTTCAACATTACGTAATCAGCCAGTCTTAAGTGTGTAAAGAAAATTATAAAAAAAAATATTTCCAAAAAAAAAAAAAGTAAAGAGCTTACAAAGAATTAATATGTACTCTGAACAAATACATTTAGAAAAATATAGCAATATAGGGGATAATTAAGAGATATGTCACATACAGTTTTTCCCCATTAGCTATGAAAATAAAATTTGGATTATCATTGAATAGCTTTCCTTAAACTAGCAAACTATGACTATCAGTACAAAATACAACAGAACGTTTTTAAAAACAGATGCTTGAAAATGGCTTTCTAAAACATAAGACTTGGACTGAAGATACAGAACTGGGAAGTTTATTAATGGTGTCGTGGGACAGGGCTCGGCTGATAATCTTTCACGATAGTCGGTCACGAGTTAACCCGTTTTGGTTTAACTGGCTTGTGGGAACTAGGCCAAAAATGGGATGCCGAAGGGCAAGCTCGGCCTTTAGAAAATAAAAATATTGTCACACTTTTTGACCGAGTAATCCCACGAACTTCACGCACTAAGAAGAAAATAGCCGGGGGAGTTGGGGGGTGTCAAATCAGGAAGGCAAATTACGTCGATCTCCAGTTTTGGGGTCAGTTCGTGGGTTGTTATAGTGCGGCTATCTTGTCATATCAAGGCAGACATTTTGCAAGCCATACGCTGTCAAGTTAGGTAATTTTTTTTATTTTTGTATTTGCCAAGTTGCGTTTTAGAAGACGTGATCATCGCTATGCTAAGCCAAAGTGTCTTCATATATTTTTTTGAAAATTAATGCTGAGTACGAATAGCTGCTGAGTAAGCTTGTCACGCTCCACATATATAAGTCACGAATTTTGTTTATCAATGCTCAGTACACATAGCGGCTGAGTAGGCTCATCACACTCTTCTAATGTTATTCATGACCATTTTTTTCCAACTAATGCTGAGTACTCATAACTGCTGAATAGGCTTGTCAAACTGCAAAGATGTTAATCATAACCATTATTTCCAACTAATGCTAAGTACTCATAGCTGCTGAATTCACTCGAAATACTCCACAGATGTTAGTCACAACCTCAGCACCACGCACTGTTCCCTGTGAAACCCTCGCTACTTGCTCCAACGGGGTGAAACGGTCCCACCGTTCGAGAAAAAAAAATAACAAAACAATCCTCGACTTAATACACTTTATTATGACTCCCCCACCTACACTCACCCATAACTACAAAATCGATTTTTTTTTTTTAATTTATTTCTTTCTCTGCTGGCATATAAATCAAACCGGTTTTTTTTCTAGAAAAGTTTGAAAATAAAATAAATGGTACCGTCTACGTAAATATCAGTGTAATTCATTCGCTTTAGTGTCAATCTGCATTCCGTTGCCATGGCAATCCGATTATTGATGGCGTCTGGTATTCTTTAGAGTAGTTCCATAAAATTCAGTTCCGTGTGTGGCTAGTCGTAAAATTTATGTTGATAAATTGAACGGATGGAACTGCTGTAGTTTGAAAGGGGGGGGGGTGTCAATGGGTTGTAGGGAATGTATGGTTTTGACAGAGTGAGGGGGGGGGTGGCATCGTCATTTATGTTAGGGAGATGAACTTTAAGTTTAAACCCACAAGCCTGTGGGGGAAAAAATGGGGGGGGGGGGTGAAAGGAGGGGTCAAGATCAGATATGCATTTTATACTCCTATACGTGTTGTTTACATGAATGTTACATAGCCCGTATTTTCAAAGCACAAAAGAGTAATTAAAATTGAAAACTTTCGAGACGTGGTTCTGAGTGAGAGCGTGTAGTTTAAATTGATTCTGCTCTTAGAATGTTCATTAACAAAAATAATGAGTAATCAAGAAATGGGACGGCGTGGGATGGCGGTAGAGTTCTAGACTGCTAACTAGAGAGTCTCCAGTTCCAATTCAAGTAAGTGGAACGTCCACCCAGCTCTGATGGGTACATAACTCATGGGAAAGGGAAAGTATAGGAGGCTGGGCATATGAACTATGCTTCATCTGCATAAAGGATTGCTAGGTCTACAATATTAATATAATTTTGGTCGGAGTTAATACAGTTTAACACCACTATATACGGTGCAGTGAGTAAAGTAGCTTACCCTTTCGATCCTGGTGGTACATGAGGATGATTTAGATGCCGTGTTAGAGAAGCAGGCAGGATGATGGGGGGCACACGGTCTCAGAGGCGTAGCGACCCTTCCCGGCGCCCGGGGACAAACTTTTCGATTTGCGCCCCCCCCCCTCAAGATTTCGATTTGCACCCCCCTCAACCTTTCAATTTATTTTTCCAACCCATTTTGGCGCCCCCTAAGGTCGGCGCCCGGGGACATATGTCCCCACCACCGCCCCCCCCCCCCTCTCGCTACGCTACTGCACGGTCTGGTACCTTAGGGTGTCACACGGTGCGGTGACTGAGGGTGTCACCCGGTGCGGTGACTGAGGGTGTCACCCGGTGCGGTAACTGAGGGTGTCACACGGTGCGGTAACTGAGGGTGTCAGCCCATGCAGTAACTGAGGGTGTCACACGGTGCGGTAACTGAGGGTGTCACCCGGTGCAGTAACTGAGGGTGTCACGCGCTGCGGTAACTGAGGGTGTCACGCGCTGCGGTAACTGAGGGTGACACGCGCTGCGGTAACTGAGGGTGTCACCCCATGCAGTAACTGAGGGTGTCACGCGCTGCGGTAACTGAGGGTGTCGCCCCATGCAGTAACTGAGGGTGTCACCCGGTGTGGTAACAGTGGGTGTCACGCGCTGCGGTAACTGAGGGTGTCATCTGGTGCGGTAACTGAGGGTGTCACCCGTTGCAGTAACTGAGGGTGTCACGCGCTGCGGTAACAGTGGGTGTCACGCGCTGCGGTAACTGAGGGTGTCATCTGGTGCGGTAACTGAGGGTGTCACCCGGTGCAGTAACATGAGGGTGCCATGCTACCTCCATCTCCTTTCTACCTCCCATCTCCCCCCCCCCTAATTTCCAGCAGCCCGGCTCTCTAAAAGATCAGGCGGAACCATGCCATTAAGGGGACATAAATCTCCATTTACAGATGGCACAAAAATTGGTTGAGAGAATGTGTGCACATAAGTCAAAGGTATAAGCCTGCTCCTGCGGCTTTTCTATCGTGAGTGATCTGTCTTACTTACGGAGAAGATGAGTCTGGCTATACATTAGACTGCCTTGATGGCAGGGTAAGGTAAGGCTGGGACACAGTAGCACAGTTTTATTAGGAGGAATCCATACAACACTCTAGACGGTTACACACCAGTCACATAATATACAACACCCCCGTCACACTACGTGTGATATACAACACCACAGTCACACAACGTGGTATACAACAGACTCGTCATACAATATGTAATATACAAAACCCAGTCACAAAATATGAGATATAGAACACCCCCGTCATAAAACACTCACATACACTACACCAGTCATTTAATATACATACAACACTCGACTCATACAAAACGTGACACGCAACACCCCAGTAAAATCTATGACATAAAACACCCCAGAAAAATCTATGACACACAACATCCCAGTAAAATCTATGACATACAACACCCCAGTAAAATCTATGACATACAACACCCCAGTAAAATCTATGACATACAACACCCCAGTAAAATCTATGACACACCACACCCCAGTAAAATCTATGACATACAACACCCCAGTAAAATCTATGACACACAACACCTCAGTAAAATCTATGACACACCACACCCCAATAAAAATCTATGACACACAACACCCCAGTAAAATCTATGAAATACAAGACCCCAGTAAAATCTATGACAATACAACACCCCGGTAAAATCTATGAAATACAACACCCCAGTAAAATCTATGACATACAACACCCCAGTAAAACCTATCGCCCCTCATACATACGAAACAAGTATATTTTTTTAAACTATCGCCCCACATACAAGTATTTTATTTGTTTTGGCTGTGTGTACTGATCACCACCTAACGTAGCACCTAATTGGCTAATTACCAATTAGGTTTGTCTCTAGGTACACACCACACTACGATGATATGAAAGTCTATTTATAGATTTTCCAATACTCCAAGGAGTCTGAAAACGACAGCAGATTCATTAATAAAGTCTTACAGTAGATCTATTAATAAAGTCTTGCAGTCGATTCATTTATAGTCTTACAGTAGATTCATTAATAAAGTCTTACAGTAGATTAATTAATAAAGTCTTACATTAGATTCATTAATAAAGTCTTGCAGTAGATTAATTAATAAAGTCTTACCGTAGAGTCATTAATAAACTCATACAGTAGAGTCATTAATAAACTCATACAGTAGATTCATTAATAAAGTCTTACCGTAGTTTCATTAATAAACGCATACAGTAGATTCATTAATAAAGTCTTACAGTAGATTAATTAATAGTCTTACCGTAGAGTCATTAATAAACTCATACAGTAGAGTCATTAATAAACTCATACAGTAGATTCATTAATAAAGTCTTACAGTAGATTCATTAATAAAGTCTTACAGTAGATTCATTAATAAAGTCTTACCGTAGTGTCATTAATAAACTCTTACAGTAGATTCATTAATCAAGTCTTACCGTAGTTTCATTAATAAACGCATACAGTAGATTCATTAATATACTCATACGTTCCCGTACATTGACCAGTTTTTGTCATGCATTCAAATACATTACAAAACTATTACACTTGCATTAATGTTTGCACATTTCGATCACTACCACTATTTGAAGACAGCTTTTTAGGGGAACGGGGGGGGGGGGGGAGTGGCTTAATTTAGAAGGACATCCTGGTATTTTCAGCTCAAACGTGAAACTTCCGCAATCATCAAACCGGCTATTTGACAAATAATTTTATTTAATTTTTTTTTAAATTATTTTATTTTATTTTTTTAAATAATTTTCTTTTTATTTTTTATGAGATAGAAATATCATATTCTGAAAAGTTGACCTTGGCCAAAAACAAAACAGGTTTTTTTTTCGTTAACCCAGTTTCCACACGAGTAATGTCCCTTCGCTCACTAAACCATCTTTTGATCCTAATTTGTTTCGATTTTCCAAAAAAAAAATAACCGTTTCCACAATTTTAAAATGTAAACATTCCTTCGTAGAAATAAATAAAACACATTCGATTGTCAAACAGTTAATTAAGCCACAGTCTTTCAGCAAAGTAATGCTAATTAAATTACGCTTTAACAAAATTCAGAAAATCAAATATGAATGCAATTCAGTTGTTAGCGAAGAAAAGATTTTAGGCATGGGAAGCTACTGCGTCTTTTACAACAATAAGTGTTCGGTACATTGACGGTTATCTCATATATAGTTTAGACTCGTATTTAGTAAAACCTAAGTCACTTTCTCTCTTGCCTTGCACTGATATTGTTTTAAATGGTTGCTATGGTTATTGTAATTATTGTCGTCACTATCGTTATTATTAGTAGCAGTAGTATGTATCATTAGTAGTATTAGAAGTAACAGCAGCAGCAGTAGTAGTAGTAGTAGTAGTAGTAGTAGTAGTAGTAGTAGTAGTAGTAGTAGTAGTAGTAGTAGTAGTAGTAGTAGTAGTAGTAGTAGTAGTAGTAGTAGTAGTAGTAGTAGTAGCAGTAGTAGTAGTAGTAGTAGTAGTAGTAGTACTAGTAGTAGTAGTAGAAGTAGTAGTAGTAGTAGTAGTAGTAGTACTACTACTACTACTACTACTACTATTTTATTGCCATTTTTTTTTGTAGGAACCTCCCCAGGAGTATTCTCAACAGGTGCCCAAAGTTTCATGGTGTAGCAATTCAAAAGACAGACACACATACATTGCTTTATATACATAGATAGACAGATTGTTTTTTTTATTCAAATTTATTAGATTTTCGTCGACTATCACCATTGCCTAATATTAGTTCAGTCAGTTTCTAAATATAGTGATAAACAATTATAATAAATGTAAAGTTTGCATTGTTTAGATTTCTTAAGGTAAGAAGTTCACAAAAGGCCTTAAGGATATGATTCTCGATTTAAGTTTAATTTTAATGTTGCATTAATGAAATGCTATTTCTTGCTATTTCTTCCAATAAACACAGCTTTAACAACTTTAATACTTCAATCCCGTAAGGGAGTCAAAAATATTCTTACACTACAGTTAATTGTTTTCATTTGCAATCTGAAAGGAATTTCTTTTGAAATTAAAAGCATATAAATATTGTAATTCCTTAGGTTATGATGTTTAAAATTTCAATGTATAAAACTAAAAAAAAAAATTAAATCATAAGAAAAAAAATGTTTTTATCAAAACATAGTTTTATACTATCTGTTATTAAAAATAAAATCATTGAAATATACTGTCTTCTTTTTATAAATATTTTATTTAATATTTATTTACATTTGGTTTTACAATTTGAATATTCTCCCTTGAACGTTTATTCATACATATATGGGAAATAACTCACTGACATCTTCGAACAGCTGGAGATTGTTACAATGTTTAAAATAAACTTCAGTGATCAAATACAATTTGGAAGCTCAACGGATCAAGAGTCTACGAGACGGAGAATATTAAATGAACTGCACAAATCTTTGCTGTAGTTGGTAGGTACCGGGGTATATTTGTTAGAGCACACGTTAGTTTTACAGATTCACTGATGAGGTCTTTGAAACACCACCTTCACCGGTTAACGAATGCTGCGATGTTAACTCACATGTACGGTCTTAACATGTTAGGAAATCTGTTAAGGCCTTATATAAGGACCTCTAAATAAGCCTTCAATGATTTTTCAAAAGTTGTTATAATGTTTACATAATATACTTTATGTACTATTTACTAATTATTCGAAAGTGGTGATACAATGTTGATGTTTTAAAGCTAATATAAAAACATTTAAGAATAATCCGAATATAAGCTAAAATGTGTACGAGATTTTATGAGCGATAAAGGTTTTGCATAAGAGACCTATGTTTTTTGCAGCTAATATTAGTATATTGGTTTGGTTTTTGTTTTGGTTTTGAATTTGGTTTGGTTCGGATTGGATTGGTTTGGTTTGCTTTAGTTAAACAAGCATGCCCCCTCTCCCACCCCCACCTTTTACCAAGTACCATATTATAATATGCACTTTATCTACATCACATTGCTATTTATAGTTTTTTATCTACATCACATTGCTATTTATAGTTGACGCGTATCTCAAATAAGGCTATGACGTCAGACGATAATTTTTCAAACTTTTAGGCCAAGACATTTAATTGGTGACTATTTTCACCGCGTGTCACCGGGAAGGGGGGGGGGGGACCATTGAAGTAGTTTTAGTCGTTTGTTGTAGTCTATGTCAGCAGCGACTATCTGACGACAAGTCCTTTGTGGGGTTTAAAAACAATTTGTTTACACTTTAGTACAGTGGTTGTCTGGTTGTTACTTGAGTACAGTGGTTGTCTGGTTGTCTGGTTGTTGTAGCCTGTCCCCTCGGGGAATCTTACAACAGGGGGTTGACGTGACAACCTTACGGGAAGTAACGTGACAATCTTGTAACGTGACAATCGTACCGGAAGTAACGTAACAGTCTTACGGGAAGTAGCGTGACAATTTTACCAGAAGTAACGTGACAATCTTAGGCGAAGTAACGTGACAATCGTACGAGAAGTAACGTGACAATCTTACGGGAAGTAGCGTGACAATCTTGTAACGTGACAATCTTACGGGAAGTAGCGTGACAATATTACGTGACAGGCTTACGGGCAGTAACGTGACAATCTTACGTGCAGTAACGTGACAATCTTACGGAAAGTAGCGTGACAATCTTACGGGAAGTAGCGTGACAATAAGTAACGTGACAATCTTACGGCGGGAAGTAGCGTGACAAGAAGTAACGTGACAATCTTACGGGAAGTAGCGTGACAATAAGTAACGTGACAATCTTACGGGAAGTAGCGTGACAATAAGTAACGTGACAATCTTACGGGAAGTAGCGTGACAATAAGTAACGTGACAATCTTACGGGAACTAGCGTGACAATAAGTAACGTGACAATCTTACGGGAAGTAGCGTGACAATAAGTAACGTGACAATCTTACGGGAAGTAGCGTGACAAGAAGTAACGTGACAATCTTACGGGAAGTAGCGTGACAATAAGTAACGTGACAATCTTACGGGAAGTAGCGTGACAATCTTACGGGAAGTAGCGTGACAATAAGTAACGTGACAATTTTATGGGAAGTAACGTGACAAAAAGCAACGTGACAATCTTACGGGAAGTAACGTGACAATCTTACGGGAAGTAACGTGACAATCTTACGGGAAGTAGCGTGACAATAAGTAACGTGACAATCTTACGGGAAGTAACGTGACAATCTTACGGGAAGTAGCGTGACAAGAAGTAACGTGACAATCTTACGGGAAGTAACGTGACAATTTAACCTGAAGTGACGTGACAATTAGGGGGATAAGTCTAGGTCCTCCCGTGGGTTTTTATTGGATAGGTAAGGATAGGCGTGACCGAACAGGATAAAAGCGGCTGATGTGACAGATTGTGTGATGAGGTGTGGGATGGGGTGTGGAATGGGGTGGTGTGGGTTGGGGTGTGGGATGGGATGGGGTGTGGTGTGGCATGGGGTGTGTGATGGGGTGTGGTGTGGAATGGGCGTGACAAACTTCTGGGACTTGCTGGACACTGTTAAGGAATATAAACAGGACTTGAATCAACATAAAGTACAGGTTACTAATACAAACTTAACCATTGATGTTTACAAACTTAACCATTGATGTTTATAAATAAAAGTGCTCTGATTAGCCCTGTACTCTAAAGTTGCTCAGAAGACAAATTATATTTTTTGTAAACAAATTTGTACCCGTTATGGAATCTTACCGCGATTTTTGATACGGATTGAGAGCGATAAAGTTGGTTTTTTTTTTACTTTCACTCTTGTTAATGTAAGATCGTTGTTGACGTCATTGGTCTAGGAGGAGTCATTTTATTTTCACTTGCGCGTAGGTTTGTTGATGACGTCACGGGTGGGAAAAAAAAAGGGGGGGGTGAGCTTTTGACGTTTTATATGTCAGTCATATACTGATGTCAGTATGTCAGTGTTGTACTTACGTCTTATATGTCAGTGTCCTACTGATGGCAGTATGTCAGTATGTCAGTCATCTACTGATGTCAGTATGTCAGTCACCTACTGATGTCAGTATGTCAGTGTCCTACTGATGTCAGTATGTCAGTCATCTACTGATGTCAGTATGTCAGTCACCTACTGATGTCAGTATGTCAGTATGTCAGTCACCTACTGATGTCAGTATGTCAGTCACCTACTGATGTCAGTATGTCAGTCATCTACTGATGTCAGTATGACAGTATGTCAGTCACCTACTGATGTCAGTATGTCAGTCATCTACTGATGTCAGTATGTCAGTCATCTACTGATGTCAGTATGACAGTGGTGTACTAGTGACCCACTGGAAATTTTGTACCAAACACCTCCTGCTTGTCTCACGCTATGCTGACTCAACTTTCAACAAACGTTTTTAGACTCAGTGCTGCTCTCCTACTTTCACGAATCAAACATACGGATATTGTTTGTATGGACCTTGACTAAATTAGTCCAATCGGAAGCTTTCTTCATATAATCGTCATCTTTATAAATTAGACATAATGTTTTCCCTCCAGTGTTTCTTCCAGACTTTTTTTCTCCGGGGGGGACACTTGAAATCTTCGGGGGGGGGGGGGGGTAAACTTTCTTCGGGGGGGCGGACACTGTTAAAAGTATATATTTTTCTATATAAATTATATAAGATTTCGATTTCGTTCGGGGGGGGGGTGGTAAAAATTTTTCGGGGGGGAATTCGCCTCCCGAAGAGATGCCTGGAAGAAACTCTGTTTCCCTCGAAACAATAACCTAACCCGGAAGAGGAAAAAACCGATGCCGCCATCTTTAAACAATGGGCGTCTCCATCTTGTTGCAGATAGCCTACTCCTGGCCTTGACTTCCAGTTTCTTTGATTGTTCTACGAGGAGCAAAGTTTCTTCCAAGGCAACTCTTCCGGGGGGGGGGGGTGGCTCTTCCGAAATGGAATTTAAATAGAAAATATATATTTTAACATATGTCCGCCCCCAACCCCCGGAAAATTTAGTCCGCCACCCCCAGAAAATATAAAGAACCCCCCTCCCCCATGGAAAAAAGTCAGAAAGAAACACTGATGAGGAGGGGAGTCATTGTGATCTTAACATGATCAGTTCTTTAATGGAATGGTGTTAAATGTTTTTCGCCTACATCTCTCTCTCCCCCATCTTACACAATTTACATGTTGACAGTACTTTATTTCAGAATTGTAGCTTTAGCCTGCAATAGAAACAATGCGAGTGACAATGAATACATGTCTTAATACAACACACACATACACACACACACACACATATATATATATATATAATATATATATATATATATATATATATATATATATATATTGTATTGAGACATGTATTCATATTTATTTATATAAACAAAGTTTTGTATAATCTCTTTTCTTATATAAACTAATATATTTTAAATGTTTTTATAAACTCAATATATTTTCTATCATAATAGCCTAGTGAATGAAGCACATACAAGGGAACATATATAATACCCATTAGGGTTACGTGTATGTTTGGGCATCAATGTGATTGTCTCACCACCAAACACAGCACAGCTTTTGAATTTTAAAAAAAAAATTTTTTATAAAATAATTAGTTGGGAACGTAGTTCTAGGACCTATGGAATAATCTGTGCTATCTCAAACACGACATCAAAGTAGTTCCAGTACTATTGGTGCGTCTACTGCAACACAGGTTGAGAAACCATTGGTCAGTTATATTTAGAAACCAAATTACAGAACAAATCGTCTATTTTATTATACCTCGGGGGACTATTTTAATTAGGTGAGCTAAAGATATCTGGTATGAAACTAATTAACTCTCGACTGTTTTACCATGTTCTTTTAGAAATGTCTTCTGACTGGGGCATAGTTCATTTAAGAAGTGGGGCATATTTAGAAATGGTCGAGATTTAGGGGCATATATTTACAGAGGCATAGGTTATAACTATACTGGGACTTTATAACGAATCAAGAGAAATATACCTACAAGAATCTGGAAATATTGCTACATCAATTGGGGTCATATCTCTGCATAGATACTGACTGAGGGCGCATATTTCTACCAGAAGGGGTCGCATATTTCTACCAGATACTGTCGCATATTTCTACCAGATGGGGTCGCATATTTCTACCAGGTGGGGGTAGGCATATTTCTACCAGATGGGGTCGCATATTTCTACCAGATGGGGTCGCATATTTCTACCAGATGGGGTCGCATATTTCTACCAGATGGGGTCCGCATATTTCTACCAGATGGGGTCGCATATTTCTACCAGATGGGGTCGCATATTTCTACCAGATGGGGTCGCATATTTCTACCAGATGGGGTCGCATATTTCTACCAGATGGGGTCGCATATTTCTACCAGCTGGGGTCGCATATTTCTACCAGATGGGGTCGCATATTTCTACCAGATGGGGTCGCATATTTCTGCCAGATGGGGTCGCATATTTCTACCAGATGGGGTCGCATATTTCTACCAGATGGGGTCGCATATTTCTACCAGGCTGGGGTCGCATATTTCTACCAGATGGGGTCGCATATTTCTACCAGATGGGGTCGCATATTTCTACCAGATGGGGTCGCATATTTCTACCAGATGGGGTCGCATATTTCTACCAGATGGGGTCGCATATTTCTACCAGATGGGGTCGCATATTTCTACCGGATGGGGTCGCATATTTCTACAAGATTGGGGTCGCATATTTCTACCAGATGGGGTCACATATTTCTACCAGATACGGTCGCATATTTCTACCAGATGGGGTCACATATTTCTACCAGATGGGGTCGCATATTTCTACCGGATGGGGGTCGCATATTTCTACCAGATGGGGTCACATATTTCTACCAGATGGGGTCGCATATTTCTACCAGATGGGGGTCGCATATTTCTACAAGATTGGGGTCGCATATTTCTACCAGATGGGGTCACATATTTCTACCAGATGGGGTCGCATATTTCTACCAGATGGGGTCGCATATTTCTACCGGATGGGATCGCATATTTCTACTCGACAAGACACTAGCCCTTAAGGACAGTTTTTGTGACATCCAACCTCCGCCTGTGACAGTTAAGCTCCGAGCTGTGATGACAGCGTATCGAAATCTGGTGAGTTTTCCGTGTATCGGAAACTAAAGCACAATAAACCATAAATTTCGAGATGTAGAAAAACAAAACTGCCTGGGAAAGTCGTAAATTAAAAGTTCGGCTGTGTGATAAAACTGTATTGAACGCAAGACGCGGTGGTCGCCCCTAAAAGTAAACACTCAGATCAATTAACTAAGGGAGAAATTTTTTTATTGGCGCTTTATGGCTGTTTTCATGGGGACTGGTCGTTTAAGTTAAACAACATTACATAGAGGGAGGGAGGGGAAGAAATCAATTTCTGCGATTTTGAGTGTCGGGGTGGGGTGGAGGAGATAAGGAGGTTAGAAGGGCAACAATTTTCTTCATGTCTTGCAGAGTTCGATGTGTCTATCTAGCGATTATTTTAACGTAGGAATATATTCCAAGGGGAAGTAATCCATGTTTTTATACTAAAGATTAAAGGGGAGAAAACTATTATGTGGCAAATGGGAGTTGTGAGACAAATTATGCTGTTTGTTGATGCAAAAAGCACTTCACGTTAATTCAATGTACATGAAATACTTTTTTACTTCTATTTTATTGAACAATAAATACAGATTTACGTACTTGTATTATTTTTTTTTAATTCACAAATCAGCGACCCATAAAAATGTAATTAAAGTGGCCATTGAAAGTATTTTTTTTCTCATAATTCAATGATAAAAAAATATTACTTGTTTGAAATATATTACTTTCTATATAAATGTAATATAGACAATAGAAGCAGAGTATCAACCCCTTTACAGTAACTAAAAGTAGTTTAACTGATTGAAAACAATTAACAAACGGTTAATTTTCGTTATGTAAGTCATCTTAAGTAAGTGACTGCATCACTGCTTTTATTTAATTCTCGTTGTTGGAATCAGAAGTTTTATATTGAAGTAGGGGATGTAATTACATCACGCTCTACTCCTGAAGGAGAGATGGGGGGTGGGGGGGCGGACTTACGTGATAGTATGCACAGGGACAGAGTAGGGTAAGTGGTTGAGAATTGTCTGGTTCGTGAATTGTTCTATTCTTTACAAATGAAAATGGTCAAAAATGTTTTGTTTGTTAGGTTTTTTCTAGTTATCAGAGTGGGATGTTGAAAATAGGGATTTTGAGGGAGGAGGGGGGGGGGGGCAGTGTTTCTTCCAGACATTTTTCTCCGGGGGGCAC
The DNA here is from genome assembly GCF_028476545.2 of Physella acuta. NCBI lineage: Eukaryota > Metazoa > Mollusca > Gastropoda > Physidae > Physella > Physella acuta. The sequence goes on along the minus strand of NW_026733913.1, from coordinate 1,130 downwards.
TTGAAATTTTCGGAGGGGCGGCAGACTTTCTTCGGGGGGGCGGACACTCTTAAAAATATATATTTTCTATATAAATTATATAAATTTAATTTCGTTCGGGGGGGGGGGGTGGGGGGGCGGTAAAACAATTTCGTGGAAGAGATGCCTGGAAGAACTCTGAGGGGGGGGGGGCTGGACTTTGGTTACGCGACTGTGTGGGGTTGGGGAGAAAAATGTCCATAGCCCCATGTGCAGGAGATGTCAATCAAAATTAAAAAAATTTGGCCACTTTAACAGACGTGACTGAGGCAATGGAGCGTGACGTTGTTGTTGTCCACCAGCCAGTCTAGTGTAAGCCCCACCCCCATATGGAAGCCACGCCTCCTGTCCTAGTTATTAAGTCATACCATACTGTTAACCGACCCCTGTGGTTTTTTGACTCCGCCCGACGGTGTGTAAGCCACGCCCCCATGATATATAAACTATGTGCCCTAAGCTTGTTATAAGTTATACCTTAATGATGACCACGCCCCTGCGATATTTACCCCGCCCAATTGTGCGCGAGCCATGCCTCTTTCCTCCTCAAACTTACTCTGCACTCCGCCCTTGAAGTTTTAACTCCGCTTCTTGGTAGTCTTCCACCCCCCCCCCCCCCTGTCATTGTTGTACTAGTCGTACCCAACTTTGCACCCCGCCCCTGCCGTGTCTACTCCACCCTTTGATATATGAGCCACGCCTACTGCCCTGGTTATAACTTGCCGGCATCTCCGGGTGAGCAGTCAGTATCATGTGTCAGGTGTTGAAGGGTTCCACAAACAACAGACCCAGCAACGAATCCAGGTAAAGCAAATATTGGAAATCACTTCAACCAGCGAACGCAAACCTCTTGTTGAATTCATGCGCGGCACGTGCGTGTTTTCTCACGGACTATTTTTTTTTTCATGTTTTGATCGGCGGTAATTGGGTCAGTTAAATGATTAGGGAAGGTCGCGTTTAAAAAAAAGATGAAAGGGTTTAGTGTGGTGGGGGGGGAGATTTAAAAACTGCAGGTAGTTGAGTAATTTGTAGACGGTGTAGAAACCGTATGATAAATGTTACAGGTAATCTCTTGATGCCCTTTTTGTAATGTCTAGATGCCCTTCTCGTGATGT
>NW_026733912.1:0-27797 GCF_028476545.2 Physella acuta | reverse complement strand
TATTGTCCGTAAAAAAGAAAAACACAAATGAACAGCTTCTAAAGTCAATTGGGATAGTCCTATAAACATATTACTTGATTACTAATTTATTATTCTGGTGAAACGTGTATTTTTTAATGAATTAATATTAATTCATATTTAAAGCTATTTATTTTGAATAACAAATAAAATTTATTTACCTAATCCTAATCAAATACCAGATATTGAAATAAAAAAGTTAGTGGCTCTTTAAAAACTGGGAAATTTTGTAAATTGTAACTTTTAGCTCTTCCATAGTAAAAGGTTGTCAACCCTGAGTTAGAAGTTTGTTCTTTTAATATTGACAATACCACGCCATCCCTGCATTTTTATTATCTTAACTCCAAATTTTTATTAAATCTCTACAAACTTAGCATTGAATACTGCTATGGTGTTTCTATATTTAAATTTGAGTTAATAAAATTATATAAGTCTTGAAATATATATTTAAAAATAATTTTAGAAAATTAATAGATTTAATTTGTATTTTGAAGAAAAAACCAAATAATTATATCTTTTTAATTTTGTTCATTTTGAATTTCTTAACATTTTGTAGTACTTTTGTAATCAAATACTAGGTATTTTCCCTTTAATTTTTATTTAACGTAGGAGGCTAAAGCAATTTAAGGGCATGTAAGTAGGTCACCAGCTCTCTATTTTCGTACTTGCCAGCTACTAGATCTATATTTCAAACCAAATATTAACACTTTTAAAATTAAATCGGTAAAAAATGAATAAGGGGTCATCCATAAATGACGTCACGCTTTTTGGGACGATTTTTACCTCCCCCCTCCCCTCCTTCACACGTCGTCACAAAAGCCAGACCCCCCCCCCCCTAAAATGACGTCCACCTTAACCTACAACCCCTCTCAAATTGCAGTTGAATTTTTTTAAAACATCGATATTTTTCCAAAATCTTGTCTAAACTATTACAATTTATTAAACAGTTATATAAAACGCGAAATAACGTCTAAAATTCGTTTTTAACATTGCTTTTTTATAATGCAAAAATGTGACGTCGCAACATCTAATTCCCCCCCCCCCCTCCCCCTCATCACACATCGTCACAAAATTACGGACCCCCCTCCCCCCTACGAGTGTGACGTCATTTATGGATGACCCCTAAGTAGAAAATTACTTCCGTTATGATTAAGTTATTTAAAATCTTAAACATGGTAATTGTAGGTGTAGGCTAGCTTAAAAGAAAATATAGTCTACAGTAAATTGTGATTTTTTAAAATTAAGGGTACAGTATGTTATTATTTATTCAAATCCCAACACGTTTCCAAAACGCAGTTACAATGTAAATATAATATTATTACTCTAAGCCTACAGGTACCTAATTTGATTCTAATATTAGTAAAAATTTAAGCGAGAGAGACAGAGACTTACAAGCTCAGTGTTAATTTCAAAATATTTGTTTATATGATGCTAGTTAAAAACTTTTGAAATCTTTTAAATAGTTATATATATATATATATATATATATATATATATATATATATATATATAATATATATATATATCAAACAAGTTTTGAATCGAGTGGTTGTTCTTTGTTTCCGCTCGTGGTTCGTTTTCAAACAAGTAACGGTGAGTTTATTTAGATTTTAATTCAGAATTGCAACACAAAAATTCTTTTTTCCATAAGGATAGAGGTTAGATGCAGTGGCGTAGCGAGGTCGGGTGACACCCGGTGCGGCACTTAATGGTGTCACCCCCCCCCCCCCCCCAGAGGCGTAGCGACCCTTCCCGGGGACAGACTTTCAATTTTCGATTTGCATCCCCCTCCGTCAAACTTTGGATTTGCACCCCCGCCCCTCAAACTTTCGATTTATCACCTCTTAAAACGCTATTTTACACTCGAATTAATCACTTAATTAAGTGGAATTATCATTTTTCTCTATATATTTTGCTATTTTTTGCCTTGGCGTCACCCCCATAAATGGTGACAACCGGTGCGGTCCACACCCCCCGCTCCCCCCCCCCCCCTAGCTACGAGTCCGGTTAGATGTCATTTATTTATGACGTACACAAAAAATTCGGACTTGAAATCCCCTCCCCTACTTGTCCACATGCGTATTTGTATACTGTATTACCGAAGAGGTGCTATTTTTATTTGAAGTGGGGGGGGGGGGGGGGGGGGGAGGGTGTCGTTCATAAACGACGTCACACTCCGGAGGGACGGGAGGACGGTTTCAGAAAGTGTGACGACACACTTGACAATAATTTTAGAAACTGACTGTTGTTTCACGTTGATATTTATAAAAAATGTAAATAACAATTAAAATAGACCACTAAACGCCGAACAAGCTTAGTAAATTTTAAAAATGCTTTTTAAAAATTATATTTTTGAGGGGGGGGGGGGTGTTAGGTTGAGGTGTAACGTCCTTTTTAGGTGTTGGATCCTGCATTTTGTGACGATGTGTGACGTTTTGCGGAGAGGAGGCGATAAAATCAATCAAAATAATGACATCGATAATGATTTGAATGACCCTAGCATAGGTATAAATACCGTGTTTTATTTACACGCTCGGATGACTTTTTTTTTTTAATCACGAAACTGTCGTCCATTTTGCTTTTTAATGCAGGATTCGAGTTTTATGTTTGTTTTAAAAATGTAAGTACTTCGTCGTTAAATTCATCATGTGGTTGTAGTTGTTGTTGTTGTTTGAGTGTGTAACCCTCCAGGTCTCTGAGCCATATAGAATTGTCCACATTAAAATCAGCTTCCTTAACCATAATTATGTCATGTTTTTAATCGTTATGGTCCTTAAGAAAATTTCTAGGCCCCCCACCCCCTACGACATGCATCGTTAGAATTTATCTAAACCTCCCCTTCCACTAGGTAAGTTGCATTATTATGGACAAGTTATGAAAAAAAATAATTAATGTAAACGAAACTAAATATCGATTCGACAACAGCTTTTGTTTTTTGAAATAACCAGGTGAGGCAAACTGCACACGCTAGGGCGCACGTGCGAACGGGTAAAAAAAAGATAATTGTTGCTCTCGGTGGTTGAGCCAGTAGTCGTTGACAGTGGGGCTGGTTGACTGGGATGTTACGGGAGCTACACAGGTGATGCGTGGCAGCTGACAGGTGGTCTTCTGTAACAGGTGGATGCTGGTTGTGTCAAGTGGTGGCTGACGTTGGATGGTGTATGTGTAGATGGGAGGAGCTGAATTGGAATGGGATTGGCCGTGCAAGAAAAATTAGGCCTATGTATATATATATATATATATATATATATATATATATATATATATATATATATATATATATATATATATATATATATATATAATATATATATATATATATATATATACATACATAATCTGTAAAAGAAAAAAAATACACGATCCAATTTGTCTGGATAACGTAACAAATAAACAACTTAAAACGTAAACTTTCTAAACAAAATAATTATTCTAAATAATTAAAGGAGACAAATAAATTTCGTATATGAAAAGGTTTAACGAAAATAGAAGGAAAGATGTTAGAGCTGGGCAAGGGTTGCGGGCCGCACAGGGTGACACCATTGGGGGGGGGGTGACACCAAGGCAAAAAATGCCAAATTTTCAGAAGAAAAATGCTTTTTGCTTGTTTGCCTGTCCCATTTATAATTTTAAGTACAAATTTAGTAATCGATATAGATATATACTTTGTTTCTTGGGGGGGGGGGGAATGACACCACGAAGTGCCGCAACGGATGACACCCGACCTAGCGGCGACACTAAAAGATGTTTAAAAAATGCATCTTACAATCTCACTGTTCAGTTTAAGAAGTCGGCGCTAAAGGTATCTCGACCTTAAGTTAAATGTGAGACCAAAATTTACCATGTTTAGTTACACAGTAATCACAACAAAAAACAAGACACAGTATTAGTATATCCAATTTGACCCAACACAGACACACTAACACCAACACCCACAATCACACACACATACACATATATAAATATATATGTATCGAAATATATATCGATGGCCGTTGAGGCGGAGAGTTCTCTTTCTTTCTCTACATATCGGTTTCACGGTTACTAACGATCTTTGATATTTAACGTATTGTCTTAAGTGCGTCCTCTTCCCGCCAAAGTTTCGAGAGAACCCCTTTGAAAAATGTCTGAAAGAAACACAGACCATACAGAGGTCTTGAAAATGAAACTCAATGTCATTTTACCTGGAAAAAAAGGGAAGGGGGAGGTATGTGTGATGGTATGAGTGGCGGAGGAGGGTACTTGTCACGAAAATAATTGATGTCATTTATGGTAGAAACCCCCCCCCCCCCCAACCCCGAATTTTACTCTTCACACAAATACGTTAAACATTGGAAAATATTGTCGCCATCTTTGAAACCGGTCTTTAATTAAATAAGGGACATCGTCTGCTCATAAGCTGAAACGTGACTTCTTAATTATAGTAATTCGCCTGGTGTGTTCTGCCGCGTCAGAATGTATTAATCCGCGATTAGAGTAGTGCTGACTGAAAAGCCTAGCCAATCATTGGGCTCTTGAGTAGTCCTATCTATTTTAGGCCTAGTAGGCCTATTGCCAGTGCTCTGAAAATGTGTAATACGTCACAAGGGGAAAATACGAGTGAAGTAATAAAGGGAAATAAAAAAGAGTGCCATTGTTTTAGTGTCGACGGTCAACACAGGGACAGAACTCATGTTGGAAAATTTGGTACGTTATGATGTGAGCTATTTTGATATGTAAAAATTCCAACATTTAAATAAACAGATATCATTAAATTTATTTTAGAAACTAACATTTAATTTAAACCAGGTTTTTTTTTTTTTTTTTTTTTTTTTAAACTGCCGACCACATTTAGAATTGAAAATTTGTTATTTTATGTGAAGGTAAAATTAAAAAAAAAAGTTATGGAAGCCCTTATAAAGCTAGCCTTTAAATGCACAAAAAATAAAAACACTTCTTTTAGTTCTAGTTCAAAAAAGCGTTGACAACTATAATGTGTTAAAAGAGATCTAATTGAATTGTATATTATAAGCATCGATTTACCCCCCCCCCCCCATTCTCTTTCTCTGTCTGTGTGTACACACATACACACACACATATACATACATATATATATATATATATATATATATATATATATATATATATATATATATATATATATGTATATATATATATATATATATATATATATATATATATATATATATATATATATATATATATATATATATATATATATATATACCTTATTCACGTTAGGGAAACAAAGTCGACTGGGGATATTGTCGACCACATAATCCCACTCGATTTAAACATATATCATATGTATCTTGGTCACAAACGGGAAAAGATGATGATGATATATTACAGGCGTTTTGAGCAATGTGTATATTATTTGTATGGGGGTTAATGACTCTAGTCTACATTATGAAAGTTTGATGGTTGTAATCGTTGTAATTGTCTTATAATTAACAACTAGCCAAATTCTACCTTTGATGAAATAACTCTCCACATTCCCTATAAGCTACACCCCAGATTTAAAATGTCCTTTGAATGTCCATTAAAACTGGAACTATAGTGCTAGAGGCATCTTGATGTGTAAATTGGACTGTGGATTGTACGATGTGGTCATGTTGATGTGTAAATTGGACTGTGTGGATGGTAGGATGGGCCCAGCGCTATGCGTAAATTGGACTGGGGATTGTACGATGTGGTCATGTTGATGTGTAAATAGGACTGTGTGGATGGTACAAAACCGGCTGCCGGCTGCCTACATATGGTACGACCGGTTGATCTTTTGATCCATCCTATAGTACTACGACCAAGCTATGATTAATTGATTCGATGGTACGACCAATAAAGAAGGCAAATGTCATCGTGTGGAGGTACATCTAGTCTTGTATTGGTGCCAACGACTAAATGTAATTGGTTTCTTACACTATCAGTTCGTAAAGTCATTATGAATACAACCTGACTGGACTAATTATTTATCGATATTCGATCATACATTATTGATTAAAGCACACACACACACACGCACACACACACACACGCACGCACACACACACACACACACACACACACACACACACCGGTTTCTCCATCTATCCACTTATTTTGTTCTGTATTCTGCTGAATATACCAGGTGTGTTTTTGAATTTCTTTTCGAACAGTATCTTCTCAATTTTTCGTTCACTGTATAGATACTACAATGAATTGATATTTAGATCTAGTAAATTTAATGAAGCAGGAAATCTGTATAATGGAAGTTAACCTTCCGATTTTTTGCTAAATGAAGTAGCATGACGTATTTATGTCAAAAATGGTTTTGGGGCGTTGAGAGTGGATAGCTTTTACTAGCATGCATTTGTTTAATGCGTCAGTTTCAGAGTTTCCTCTCTTCGGGGAGGGGGGGGGGGGGGGGCTCCATCCCCCGAAGAAAGTCTACCGCCCCCCCCCCCCCCGAACGAAATGGAATTTACATAGAAAATATATACTTTTACCAGTGTCCGCCCCCCCCCCCCGAAAAAAGGGAGACCGCCCCCCCCCCCCCGAAAATATCAAGTACCCCCCCTCCCCGGAGAAAAAAGTCTGGAAGAAACACTGGTCAGTTTGCCTCGCTTTAGTATTGCTGTTTTCTTCATCGTCTATCCTCTAGTGAGGACTGATACATATTTACTTCTTTCTAACATGGAGGCTTTCATTCATTTACGATGCTTTACTTATACATAATACACAACGTCTAATAACCATTTTATTCTTTAAACCTCAAAATGCGCGTGTTATATATTTTAAAATTAAAAAGTCAAAATAGGAGGGCATGTAATTTTCAGTAGGGTTGATAATATTGTCACAGCATTTTTTTTTATTACCATCAACTTTAATGCAATCTTAAATTACAATTTTTTTGACCCTATCAGTTTACTTCTTGGCAGTCTTCTTCTTTTTAAGTTTTTTTTTACGATTTTTACCTCCCCCCCCCCCCTACCCTCCGTCACACGTCGTCACAAAAAGCCAGACCCCCCCCCCTAAAATGACGTCACACTTCAGCCTAAAACCCCCCTCAAAATTGCAGTTGAATTTTTTTTTAAAACATCGATATTTTTCTTGAATCTTGTCTGAACTCTGTCAAAATATAGTATTTTAATCAATTCCTTTTACAATTTATTAAACAGTATCTAAAACGCGAAATAACGTCTACATTTCGTTTTCTAACATTGCTTTTTTATAATGCAAAAGTGTGACGTCGCACCATCTGAACCCCCACCCCCCTCCCCCTCATCACACACCGTCACAAAATTACGGACACCCTCCCCCCTACGAGTCTGACGTTATTTATGGACGACCCCTTAGATGGGGCTTTGCGCTCTGCTTTCCTTAATTTACTATATTCTATGTTGATTAGGCGATTACGAGCCTGCTTTGCTTTCATTAGCTTGAACCTCTCAAAATCAGTCAATTCAGCCCTCCTTTGAGCTGTAGCTAGTTTCTTGGTTCAGGTGGATTGCTCCCACTTCTTTCTTACCTTTTTTTTCTCCCAAGCTTTCTGAACTATTCATGACCTAGCAGAGGGTCCAATGTTAATTGTAAACTGTAAGATGGAGTGCTTAGAAAATTTAAATCTTTGCTACCCACACCTGAGCAAGGTCCATCTACAAGAGCTCTGTTTTGGTCAGTGACATCAACTTGCCTTTAACATCTCCATGGGCAACAAATCTATTGTAGGCTAAGTTTTTTGTTGTTGTTTTTTTTTTTGCGAATGGTAGAATTTTATTGTGATGCACTCATATCATTTAAGCCCGTTAATAATATTTTACAAGATGTGGTGCGTGACAATTTGAAAATTGCATTCATCTTCTAATCTGCTGGTGATGCCACATAAACCCCCCTCAAGCACACTCAATCATCTGATCAGTGGCGTAGCGAGGTCGGGTGTCACCCGGTGCGGCACTTAATGGTGTCACCCCCCCCCCCCCCCCCCCCCAGAGGCATAGAGACCCTTCCAAGGGACAAACTTTCAAATTTTCGATTTGCACCCCCCCCCTCAAACTTTCGATTTGCACCCCCCTCAAGTTTTCGATTTGCACCCCCCCTCAAACTTTCGATTTACACCCCCCCCTCAAGTTTTCGATTTGCACCCCCCCTCGAGTTTTTCTCTATATATTTTGCTATTTTTTGCCTTGGTGTCACCCCCCTAAATGGTGTCACCCGGTGCGGTCCGCACCCCCCGCATCTGATGGTTTCATGAAAGTTTTCTTGGACCTGGGCTCTCCACTCTCGTCATTTTCAGCCACATCATTTCTGTTGCGTTTCTTCGCAAATGTCTTGGCTATTACACCCATTAGTGATGAATACCTATTGACCATTTCTTGGTCACTGACACTGTTTTGTTTTTCTATCTCTTCTGACCTCTTCGCCTCTTCTTCAGCACTTTGTAGTCGCATTATTTTCTCTATTTCAGGATTAAATCCCTGATAAGACTGTGGACCAAAACGTAGTCCTTCACAAACAACATAGCTTTGATTTTGTAGAAATAATGACCCTTTAGTTTTGTAATCTGGTATATCTAGTACCCAATGTTCATCATCAATGACTTTCTGTTGTTCCTCTTCATTTTGTTCTTTTTCTATCCTGAGGACACTTCTTTGCATGAACTTCATCTGAAGAACATTGTTAGAGAGATGAGTTCCTGCTTTCTTGGCAGTCATGGTTGTATATAATCTGAGTCGGCATGTCTATTTACAGTATCATTTTAAGACCGACAAGTCAGACCACTGCCTACGAACAACTCGTGTCGTTACGTCCGTTTCTTATTGTAGGCTAAGTTTTTTTTTTTTTTTTTTTTTTTTTTTTTTTTTTTGCCATATGTGTGTAAGTGCATTAGTGAGTTTTGTAAAAATCAGTTTTATTTTATCTAGGCATTTTGCAGAACAGAGTATGAACATGTATTAGAAACCTTCAAAGTAATTAGGACTTATTTATTATCGGAAGAATGTTAATTCATACTAGGTTGATTGTGGTTTATTTTATTAAAAAAAATAATGACATAGGTGTAAAATGAATTAAAAAGCAAATGTGTAGTTGAATCTGTATTGGTTGCTACAGAAGGTGAGCGAGGAATATCAAGTGTATGTGTAAATGACCCTCATTATGTAAAACAGATAATTCACGTGTCAACTATCAACAGTTGTCTCCCTTAGGCCTATTTCTCCTCGCGTTAAACAACACTTCTCTCCCCTTTCACCCGACCCGTTGAAACGAGTAGTTTCGCCTTTTAAAAATAAATAAACAAATACATGTTTCATGTGGTGTATTTAATACACATTGTCCAATAGTGATCCACTGCCCGCCGTGACGTCACTGACACACGGACACTGCTGTTATTTTATAGGCTCGCGTTGAGATACATAATGCAAGGGGACCTTTGAATGCGGCCTGGGACGGTATGGTAATGTGCCGGCTCAGCGCGAGCGGAGGCTTAACGATGCTTGTCGGTCGGTACCGTGACGTCGCAGCACGTGTTCTATGGAGGAGGGGGTGGAGGGTGGGTGGGGGGGAGGGAGGGAGGGATGAGCCGTGAGATAAAATAAAAAGTGTGAGTCGGCGTGGCGACCCAGAAAACAAAACTTGTCACACGGGGGCCCGATGCAGTGTGACGCGTGTGCTGGTAATTGATATGACGTGGATGCGACTACCTACTGATATGACCTGTTGTCCAGATATTATGGCATGTGTGCGACCACTAGTTCGCAGAGCCTACAGATACCTGTATGTGTATGTTTCACTATAGGTACAGTTTTTTTTTGTTGTTGTTTTTTTGTTATTGTTTATTAAATTAGCAAACCGTGTGCATTGAGATAAATATTCTTGTAACATTACAATCTAATTGGACTTAGAATCTATATGTTGAAGCGATCATTGCTGTTTATTATTGTATGATGGCTTACATTGACCGCTCGATCTTACCTGTGTTTTAAAAACAGGCGGGACAGAACCACCGGTATCAGGTGTACATCAGCATGGCAACAACGTCGTGTCCGTTAAAGTGCGGTGGATTTTCGTTTTCTTGGTGGTGTTTCCGGTAGAGAATCTTCTGTATTTTCTACTGCGAGTTATGTAGTAGAGCTAGTTATAATGTTTATACTACTAGTTATGTAGAGATAGTTATAATGTTTATACTGCCAGTTATGTAGATATAGATAGTTGTAAGGTTTATAATTCTAGTTATGTAGAGATAGTTAAAAGGTTTAAAGCTCTAGTTATATAGAGATAATTATAAGGTTTACACCGCTAGTTATGTAGAGATAGTTATGTTTTAAACCGCTAGTTATGTAGAGCTAGATCTAGTTATAATGTTTATACTGCTAGTTACGTAAGATAGTTATAAGGTTTATACTGCTTTTCTAGTTACGTAGAGATAGTTATACGGTTTATAATATAGAGATAGTTATGTTTTAAACTGCTAGTTATGTAGAGATAGTTATAAGGTTTATACTGCTTTTCTAGTTACGTAGAGATAGTTATACACTTATAAGGTTTATAATATAGAGATAGTTATGTTTTAAACTGCTAGTTACGTAAAGATAGTTATAAGGTTTATACTACTGGTTATGTTTTTAACTGCTGCTGTAAGGATATATGTTTTCCATATGTTTCAATGTGTTTGTGTTTAGGTTTTATACTACTAGTAAAGTAGATAGCTTGAACTGTTATACCTCTAGTGGAGTAGATATCTAGTTCTAAGTGTTTTTACTCTGGTAAAAAACAGCATTTTTCAAGGTTTTTGTTTTAGATTTATTTAGTAATTTTAAAGACATTAAAATTTTAAATCTTTGTTGTAAGCAATTTTGGAAATATAATATAATATTATTTTATATTATATATATATATATATATATGAACATTAGTCTTAAATTAATTAGAAAATTAAAAGAGGATGGTGAGAAAGTTTCTGAAATAAACTTTACCACCGCAATGTTTATTTTGATATGGTGCTATTGTTTCACTTAACATTATTCTACTTACAAATCTAAGAAGCATCAATGTCCCATATACGTCAATACCCTATCTATATAATATGTTATATAAATCTTCTCTCTCAACTTAAAACAATTTCCCGATAATAAATATTTTTTTAAACTATAAATAAATGATACCAATTAATAAAGCCCTCCACGCTTCAATGATTACAAGTGCATCTTAAATTTCATGTCTTTAAGACTTTGTTTTTTAAATAACCGTGTTCGTTTTCCTTTAGTTCAATGTCGTCTCTGGTTATTAGAGATGTGGAAACATTATTTGTAAAGATCTTTTGTAACTTAATTTAAGTTGCATAAAAGAGAAACGGTCTAATTGTAGGTACTTAATTTTTTTTAGTAGTTTAAAGTTTTCTTCTTCATTCTTTTTCCCGTTCGTGCCTAAGACACATGGGGCAGATAAAGTAGAGTTCACCTGTTTCAGTGACCTCGGCATATGAATGGATAATGAGTTTCAAGTGTAATTTAAAAAAAAATTCTCGCTTCTAGTAACAGTTTCCTGAACTATAAATAATGTATTAGTGACAAAGTGGAGATAAAGCTGTATGTTTGTCACGTTAGAGTAGTCTTCCAGGATTTGCCTTTTATTTTTACAACTCTATGAACTTTAACCTGGTAACAATGCCACCGTGGATTAAGTTAAAGCTAAATAATATTTATAAATATATATATATTTATAAATTTTTTTACCGCCCCCCCCCCGAACGAAATGAAATTTATATAATTTATATAGAAAATATATACTTTTAACAGTGTCCGCCCCCCCCCCCCCCGAAGAAAGTCTCCCGCCCCCCCCCCCCCGAAAATTTCAAGTGCCCCCCCCCCCGGAGAAAAAAGTCTGGAAGAAACACTGCAACAGAGGCTTTGGCAAGGTGCTTTCATATGAGGGGTTACCCCACCCCCCTCTCCAACACCCAGTTGCCTACGCCACTGATCTTTATTATACCAGTCTATTCTAATGTATGTCGTCATTTCGCACCAGTTCGACAAAATATTTTGAAAATCGTCAAAAACTGTATACTGTCACACTTCTCTACCGCCTACAATAGTAAATATAACGTTAGTTTAACTATTCGCGATATCATCTGAAATTATATTGTAGGCTACGCAACCTGTTTTTAACTTTATTCACGGCTCTTTGATGGGTAAACGATAACTAGTGAACAGTTCAGCACATGTGTATTTCATAAATTTTTATTTATTAATTAAGAGGATAAAATTAAATTCTTTTGATATAATACTTTTTCCCACCACTATTTTATTATTTCCTGGTGGGTTAAGAGAACCCTCCCTAACATTTTGACCCATAACCCCTGCCCTCGTCTAATCCCCCGCCTCCCACAACTTTAGAACCAATGATGTAAGTGAAGATGTCACCCCGCACAATTGGCCAGATAAAACAACCAGAAACTGGCCAGAAGTTGGTTCATTGATTAGCTTTCAGTGCCGAGACCGAGAGGGTCTTCTGATATTAATCATTGCCAATAAACACACGGCCAGAGAGGGAAAGGTTAGGATAAACACATGACACATGTGTACGGCGGGGGTGGGGGCGGGGGAATACTGCTAGACACAGAGGAGTTGTAAATAATACTATACGTCTAAAACGATCTAGTAGAAAAAAATATTCCAACAACATTCGCCATTCTATTTATTGCTCTACATGAGGTTCTATAAGTAATGTTTTTCTTCATAAAGATGATACTTTTTTTTTGTCTTTCAAGTAACTTCTGTTGTAAGATCTTATACTTAAGAGAGAGTGGACAAGTTTAATCTGTATGGAGGAAATTATTACTTTTCATTACAATAGCATAGAGCTATATGAAAGAAAGTTTTAACTGTTAAGTTAACCATACAGGTCAATATCAAAATAATTTTCACCTAACGTTTTACTTCGTTCTTAATTAATTTTAATTTTGGAGGATATAACCTCCAACACAATTAAGCATAACGTGTCAATATGCCATAAGCCTCGTTGACTGAGACTTAAGTTTGCTTTTCTTTCTGGATTTGCTTCCATAGCAAGGCAGCAGTTGTTTGGTTTTAGAGTTGTCTCTCCTAGATGGGTTGGTTAAAATCCATGTCCTTCCCAAATCCTTTTATCGAGGTAGTAATTTAACGAGAGTATGGATGTCATGTAGTCTAAGATTGTAACTTCTGAAATTGATTTGTCATGTTAGTGATCAAATGGTGCTAATCTGACAAAACGTGTCTTGATTTGACTGTCTTAACGCAGATACAGAGGCGTAGCGACACTTCCCGGGATAAACTTTCAATTTGGCGCCCCCCCCCCCTCGGGAGCAACTTTTCAATTTTCAATTTGCACCCCGCTCAAACTTTCGATTTGCACCCCCCCCCCCCCTCAAACTTTCGCTTTGCACCCCACCCTCATGCAAATATGCAGCTAAAATACTATTTTTTGTTTTTTCCAACCCATTTTGGCTCCCCCTAAAGTACCCCCCCCCCCCCTCGCTACGCCTCTGAGCAGATATCATTTTGAAAAGGTCGGCTATCATCTATTGTTAAGATAAATGTCTTCTTTGATTGTCCATTTTAAGTGTCAGAATCCTATGCAGAGAGGAAAAAAATCTTTTAAAATAATTGTTCCTTTTATGTGTCGGCATATGTGAGGAAGGTCTTGTAAAATGTCGTGTTTAATTTTATTAAAATATTCTGTCCAGCTGTCCTCATATGTCCTGTCTGACTGTCATGAGATGTCCTATTGAGCTGTCCTATAATGTCATAAAAACTTTTTTTCCCTGTACTACTGTATTAAAATGTCCTTTGAAAAATTATGTATATCTTTTTCGCTTCTCCTTAAAATCCTATGACAAGATAAAGTACCAATTCTTGCTATAGAACGGACTAGGGGTGGGTCGGTGCGAGGTGGGTGGGGGTGGGTATCAAATAAAGCAACAGTTGGGGTCGGTGTGCCCCACATTCTATATCTCCCATCCACTTAAATAATTAGTGACACGCTTGGCTATGCAGTGCTGCTGAAATACATTAAAACACGGAGAGGATTGAGAGTCATGAAGTGTATTTGACTCATCGCAGTGTATCTTGAATTAAGCCCCATGCCAGTGCGTCCCTAGTTATTTCCCTTATCAGTGAGTCCAGGAGTTATGTCCCTTGCCAGTATAGAGTGTCATCATACGGATAGCTCACCTTTACTTGTTACTGTGTGGATGGTTGAAACACGTGTGTAAGTCAGGTTATTCTGATGTAAAGTTATGCAAATGTTAAATAGTGTGCCGGGTGTGTTTATTGCTGTAGTCTAGTCTGTAGGGGTTGGTCACAGCGGGGTTTTGTTAATGGTAATTGGTGGCGGTGGTAGGGGCTGGTGGTGGTGATGGGGGTGTTTGGGTGGGGTCGCGATGGTGGTAGCGGATGGTGGTGATGGTGATGATGGTGGGAGGGGGTTGTGTGGGGATGGTAGTAGTGGTTATTGTTGTGTGGGTGGTAGTGGTTGGGGTGGTAGGGTGGTTGTTGTGGGGATGGTTGATGGTGGTATGTGGTGGTTGTGGAGTGTTTGGGGGTGGTGATAATGGGAAGGGGTGGTGGGGTTCGTGGCGATGGTAAGTGGTGGTGGTTGGTGGTGGTGATGGTATGTATTGGTGGTAGGTGGTGGTGATGATGAAGTTGGTGGTGGTGGTGGTGGATCGTGTTGAAGGGGATGGTGTCTTAGCGTAGGTGTCTTGTTTTCATCATTATCCACCGAGGTCTGATCCGCGTCTAACTCTAGTTGAGGGGTACAACCTCAGTTTAGCGTAGTACACTATAGAATCAATCCATACAATAGGTAAAAGAAACAGATGAACTCTGATAGCTGTTCAAAAATACCGCCGGGTCTAAATAAAAAAATTTATGCTCAACAACCGACCCTAATCTCCCACTATTTGAACCTATTTACAAATGCGAAATTAATTAGCCATAAAAATAACAATGCTCCAATATACAATATTATGAAACCCAAAGCTGTGTGTTAGGTCAACTGGTGTGTAGCTGGTGTGTTTGTGTTGCTTTTAAAATAACAATTTAGCGACCCACAGTATTGAAATTACCCGGATGTTATTGATTCTTTTCCATTTTGAAAACCTGGGCAATGTGATATTCAGCGTGTGTCTAATGATCTGGTATCATCAGTACAGACTGGGGGATGGGAAATTTATGACTTGACGCCGAGAAGATGGTGAAAATATGTGGCGGAGTTGGTGCAGAGGAGGAAATATGGAGGAGTTTTTAGGGGAGGATTAGTGGTTGTACGTTGGATGTGGTTGTGGATCGGGGTACTTTGATTTGATATGTTGTGTTTGTAATGTTCTGTGAAGTATTTTTTTGTGTTCGGTTGTGTTGAAATGTGTTGTGTTAAAAGTGTGTTGTGTTTGGATGTATCGTAAAGATATGAAATGTGTTGTGCTAAGGTGTGTTGTGTTTAGATGTATTGTAATGTGTTATGGTAATGTGTGTTGTGTTAGGATGTATCGTAATGATATCTTATGTGTTGTATCGGAATGTGTTGTGTTTAGGTGTGTTTTATTTGAATATCTACTATACGAATGTATCGGTTTCTAGTACAAAACACTTTATAAACTATACGCATTGTTGTACCTAAGACACGGCCATGAAGGATTACATATATTAATTAATGTAATTAGTGACAAACATAACAAAAAGCTGCAAACTTAAATGTAATGAATATTAGTGTTGACTCTAACTCGAGAATATTCTCAACAAACTGATGAATTTATAACCACAGTCAGTTCTTGAGAGCTCGAGGTATAATTAAGGTGTTAGTGTAATTATCATGGAAGTCATTAGTTAGTCTCAATTTTATTTTACTCGGAAAAAGACAAAAATACATTTAACAGTATTACTTTTCATCTACGAATAGTCAGTTAATGTTTTTTTAACAATGATGTGTTAAGCTAGAACTCGCATCTTGTATCGTTGAACATTTCCTTAACTCGTCTTTGTGTTCACAGATTCTCACAACTTAACAAGGGATACATTAGATAAAAGCTGTAAGAATAGTGGTGTAGGCTGAAAGGAGGAATTCTGATGATGAAAGGAGGAAGGGATTCTTGTCAAGGAATGGATTCTGGTAAAGTAAGGGATTCTGGTCAAGTAAGGGATTCTGGTCAAGTAAGAGATTCTGGTCAAGTAAGAGATTCTGGTCAAGGAATGGATTCTGGTAAAGTAAGGGATTCTGGTCAAGTAAGGGATTCTGGTCAAGTAAGAGATTCTGGTCAAGTAAGAGATTCTGGTCAAGTAAGAGATTCTGGTCAAGTAAGAGATTCTGGTCAAGTAAGGGATTCTGGTCAAGTAAGGGATTCTGGTCAAGTAAGGGATTCTGGTCAAGTAAGAGATTCTGGTCAAGTAAAGGATTCTGGTCAAGTAAGAGATTCTGGTCAAGTAAGAGATTCTGGTCAAGTAAGGGATTCTGGTCAAGTAAGAGATTCTGGTCAAGTAAGAGATTCTGGTAAAGTAAGGGATTCTGGTCAAGTAAGGGATTCTGGTCAAGTAAGGGATTCTGGTCAAGTAAGAGATTCTGGTCAAGTAAGAGATTCTGGTCAAGTAAGAGATTCTGGTCAAGTAAGAGATTCTGGTCAAGTAAGAGATTCTGGTCAAGTAAGGGATTCTGGTCAAGTAAGGGATTCTGGTCAAGTAAGGGATTCTGGTCAAGTAAGGGATTCTGGTCAAGTAAGAGATTCTGGTCAAGTAAGAGATTCTGGTCAAGTAAGAGATTCTGGTCAAGTAAGAGATTCTGGTCAAGTAAGGGATTCTGGTCAAGTAAGGGATTCTGGTCAAGTAAGGGATTCTGGTCAAGTAAGGGATTCTGGTCAAGTAAGGGATTCTGGTCAAGTAAGAGATTCTGGTCAAGTAAGGGATTCTGGTCCTGATGAAACCTGCGTAGCAGGCGACACAATCATTTGGCACTTGTGGAATAATCGTGAAGATGTCTGGGATTATACACCGGTGCCAAATAATCAGTGAAGCCATAATCATCTCAATGTTCGGCAGTGTGAAGCCATAATCATCACTCTACTAGGTTATGTCAGTTCGGCCATCTATGTGAAGCCATAATAATCTGTAAGTTGGCCATCTATATGAAGCCATTATAATTTGTAAGTTTGGCCATCTATGTTAGACCATAATCAGCTCTCTGTTCTGCCATTAGTCTCAATAATGATTAAGTATTCAATACTGTTCTGATATCAATGTAGTTACTGGTAAGTAAAATAACAATGATTTATGTATAAGTTTTGTGATTTCAGACAAATATAATTGGTAAGTTTGTGTGTTTATATTTATAAAGTTCATGTGGTGTAGCTTTAAAAGAAATCCTTAACTTGTTATGTTTGATATTTTCACTGTGTTTCACTGTTTCAGTTGCCAATGAAATTCTCCTGATACAAACTGTGGTATCTGCTTCTTAAACAGTGGACACAATGTGATGCATGGCGTCATGATACACGGCGTGAGACTAGCGATATACAGCGTGATACATGAACTCGTTGTTACAGTGGTGAACTAAATGTTCAAACGCCGCACCCCCCCCCCCCCCCCCACTCTGAGTATCAGTCTTATTTAATTATGTTCTGAATTCTGTTCAATGAAGATTATCTTTTAACGTTTACAGCAATACAAAATTATAAATTAAAACAACGATCTCCAACGTTGATTCGAGCGTAACTCTTTAGACAGAAAAAATGACTATACTTTTATTTCGATTACTTCCCTTGTATGTTATAACCTTGAATGCTCGTCCTATGTAAAATAGATACATTCAATTGCGATCGGTTGGGCAGGCACCACCGTTGATTTTTCTCATAATTTATATAGTTTTTATTCAGAAGAGCAAAACATTTCACAAAATAGAACTATAGCTGGTTGTGGTAAACGTTTTCATTGTACATTTTCTGTATACAAACGCAATTGGTTAAGGGATAATTGATTGATTGATATAAACAACTATAATTGGTTTGTGATAGTAATTTTTTACTAATCATTTCAATCTAATGTTGATCATACTAAAATAGCACACGGCGTGGTTTAAAATGTCTGGTTGTATAAACTTTGTTTTTTGGAGATGTTTTACAGATTGATGCTGCTCGTGAAAGACAAGTAAAGTTCCCTTTTCGAAGCTGACGGTCCATGGAGCAAGTGAAGTAGAGTTCACCTGTTTCTGTAACCTCGGCATATGGAGGGATAATATGGTCAGCGCTATGTCCAGATGACTTTACTTTCTCTAACTTAGGTCAGGCACCCATCAGAGCTGGTTTAACTCAGAGACGTTCTACTGACATAAACAAGAATTCGAACTCGAGACTTTCGGGCTAGCAGTCTAGCGCCCCACCGCCTGGCCACGCCGTCCCGTTATAAACATATTATGTTGGTCAACAGGGCTCACATTACGGAGGATGTGGAGGGACATAGGCTAGTACTAGATCATAACAACTTGAGGTCACGTGACAGCTGCTTATGTCACGTGGTGGCTCTAAGCCCTGCTCACCACATGTCCTGATTATGTGCAGGTAAATAGGTGACGTGATGAACGACATTAAGACTTTAACAACATGAACAATATGCAAAACATGGACCACATTAAGAACATTTAAAAACATTGAAAAACATACCAGCGTTAGAACAAATTCAGCATTAACAATATTAACAGCACCAACAACATTAAAAAAAAATACATCTACAACATGAAATACAACAAGATCAACAACATCAACAACATAAGAATCTTTAACAACATTAAGAATAACACCAATGTCAACGATATTCACAACATCAACAGCATTAACAACTGCATCTACAGCATGAAAAAAACAACAACATCAACAACACAAATACCATTAAAATATGAAGAACGTAAGAAACGTTGAAAACATCTAGCATTAAGAACAACACCAACGTCAATATTACTCAGCGTATTAGGAACATTAACAGCTACATCAACAACATTAACAGCAACATCAACAACATGAAAGACAGCAACATTAACAACATGAAAGACAGAAACATCAACAACATGAAAGACAGCAACACCAACAACATGAAAGACAGCAACATCAACAACATGAAAGACAGAAACATCAACAACATGAAAGACAGAAACATCAACAACATGAAAGACAGCAACATCAACAACATGAAAGACAGCAACATCAACAACATGAAAGACAGCAACATCAACAACATGAAAGACAGCGACATCAACAACATTAACAGCAACATCAACAACATGAAAGACAGCAACATCAACAACATGAAAGACAGCAACATCAACAACATGAAAGACAGCGACATCAACAACATTAACAGCAACAACATCAACAACATGAAAGACAGCAACATCAACAACATGAAAGACAGCAACATCAACAACATGAAAGACAGCGACATCAACAACATTAACAGCAACAACATCAACAACATGAAAGACAGCGACATCAACAACATTAACAGCAACATCAACAACATGAAAGACAGCAACATCAACAACACGAATAACATTAACAACATGACAAGAAACTAAATGTGGATGAAAATAAAAACCCGCTAAACCTTGAGAGAAAATAAATGTATTTTAATGATGAGATGTTTGGATGGTGTACACAATGTGTACATCAGATACATCATAGGATGTGTTTGTACGAGATATGTGAACACGTTCTATAACAAAATCATACATATGATACATGAAATAGATTCATCATACACATTTGTATGACATATGTGCAACAGATTTATAACACACTATTGTGTGAGATACTTGAAAGAGACTTGATGACACCCACTTGTATGACATATGTGCAACATTTATAAAACATATTCATATGTAATATTTGAGACAGACTTATGAAATGTATGTATTATGCGAAACAATTATATCCCACACATGTGAATGTATGTGATATGTTGAAACAGTTTATCACAATGAAGCTAACCCATGATCAGTAACAATAAAAAATTAACTTCTGTTCTGATTTAATATAAAAGTTAAGTTATCAGAACATTATTTTTTTAACATCAATTACCAAATGAAACCTAGTATTAGTCATATATCAATCACCATAAACAATTTACCCTTAATGAACATTCGAACATTCCACATTTTTGTTTCATAAAAAATGATTAAAGATCTGCCCCCATTTTTTGATAGTAGAAACAAGTCAAGTTGTTTTGCGACGTTACAATACAATCACATTTTGGTAACCAATTAGTTAGCTTCATTAATAAACGTACTGCAACCTTAATCAAGCCGATAACACACTTGTTTTAACCACCAAAGTTTAATCATTGTTGCATTTTTCTGAATGTTTGTGTGTGCGTTTACTAAAATATAAAATCGTTAGATATTGTTTAAAATTTTCGTTTTAATTTTGGTTCTCAAAAATAGGAGAAAATTTGAAAGAAAAATTTAATAAATATTGATCAAGAATGAATCAAGGCTAATCTGTTTGCGTTTTCTACAATTCAAATATAATTTTTAAAAATTTACAACTACCAATACAAGCCAGAGATTTCACAAGCTTACCTGGCAACACAGAAACTAATGTGAGATCAACAGTGGACAATGCTAGATGTTCACTTTCTTTAATGAGGTAGCTAATGAAGCAGTAATTTAAATAATATGATAACGAAAAGTATTTAATAATTAATGATTTTTTTTTTCAAATTTTTAGAAGTTTTTTTTTGGTTGAAGACTTTTTTACGGTTTAATCATAAAATCAGCGAGGGGCTATTGACAGACAACAGCTAGAGGCTATTGACAGACAAAGTAAAAACAAACAGGCGGAGGCAGACTAAAGAATTCTTGGAAAGACAGAGTGACGGGGACTGTTGGACACGGTCCACTGATAAGCGTGACGTCATTTAATCACGGACATGCAAAAACAAAATGTGTACTCTCAAGACTCTCGCTACTGGTGTGTACAGCTTTGTACACATTTGTGCATCTCCGATAGCTGGAGAATGATTTAGGTCAACTAAGTTAGACAACTAATGCAAGTGTAAACAGTAAATTTTGTTATCTCCCCTATAAAAGTTCAACCACCCAAGAAATTCACGCTTTACAAAGTATTACATATTTACCGCCCTTATACAAGAGTTAAATAAATGTACATATTTGGATTGGATAAAATTATATCTGTAAATAAAAAAGAAATTAATTATTTAAATCCAAAACAAGTTAACTTATTTCTATTTGGTTTATTCATAAACTAAAAAAGTACACGCTTTAATAGTAAATATTCTTATATAGTTGAATCTCTGTTCCATCACATTAATCGTAAAACCACAAATCGTCAACACATGTATTTGATAATTATATTAGATTGTCTGAGTCGTAAGGCAGCTGTTTTGACTCGAACACCAAACTAACAAATTACTCGCTACACAGCTATCAACTAAGTTGCCAGATTTAAAAGTAAAAAACAAAAAGAAATCACCCAAAATAAATTTATAAATCCCATCTTTTTACAAGGTTATTTACAATGTTCTTCGCTAAAGCAGTTATTGTCAGCTTTTCATAAATTTTATTTAATATCACACACATTAATACATGTTCAAATTATTACATAACTTTTTGAAAAATAAAAACTTTTTTTTAAGAGAACAATATTAGTACATGTTAAATTAATAAATATAGGCTAAGTGGGTTTCTTTTGAATCAAATATCAGAGGAATATTATTATACATCAAGAGTCGAATTTAATTCGAAAAATTAACAACACAGGAACAATAACAATGAAAATTCAATGTTCTGTAGTAATATATACATTATCTCCCTTCCTTCTTCGGAAAATGAGCTTAGCTTATACGCACCGGGGTAAAGTTAACTGGAAGATTTTTATTTTTCTCATAACAGATAAACATTTTTTAAAAATCAAACTATAGACAATCAAGTACATTATTTAAAGACAAGAACATTTCACAGCAAGCAAGTTTACATTAAAATAATAATGTAACCGATCTTTAATGAAATTTAAAGAACGATTATCCAATTATCACATTTTTAATTTAATAAAAAATATTACAATGACGATGGCAGCTACAAGCTGGAACATAACATATCAATTATCAAAAATTTACAGTCAAAAGTAAAAACATAGTAGTTGGGGTTAGGAATAAGGTTAGAAATAGCTCTAGAGTTAAGGACAGGTTTTGGACAGCGATACAAACAAAAAAATACCCTCGCATCAGTGGCGGAACTAGAAAAAAAGGGCCACCCCGCAAAAAATTTTTTTTAGGCCCCCACCCCTATAATATATAGACCTATATATATATATATATATATATATATATATATATATATATATATATATATATATATATATATATATATATATATATATATATATATACTCAAAAACAAAATGCGAACATAGGATACTCATTGCTGGCCTGTTCGTGTTTTGAGAAATACGTGGTTTTTTTTAAAAATTAAAACAAATTACAACATCATGTCATGTGTGTAAGTGCATTAGTCTGTTTTGTGTGAATCAGTTTTATATTATCTCTGCCGTAAGACCTCTATCCTCTTATCGGTCAAAAGAATATATAACATGAAAGCTTTCTGTACATAATGGTGTCTCGTGTCATGTTTATTTTTATGTTTTTTTGTATTTATATTATTAATTTTAAATACTTTTTCTTTTTATACAGTGTCATTCTTTAGTAAATAATTTATAAACAAATAACAATGAAGATAAGTAATTGCTTTTTAATTTGTTTAGTACAAATCTATTAAAAGGAGCTTATGAGCATCACTATTTGACTATTTAAAAGAGGGAAATAAGTCATGGAAGTGGTTCGAATGTTTGTTTATCTTTGATAAGTTTGATTGTAGGAGAAAGAGGACTCGGCTTTCACAGTGGTTTAAAAACGAAGGAAAAATGAGCGTGGGGTGGTGTCTATAGAATAAAGATAATCCAAACGCAGCTACGTTAATCTTTTTTACAAAACAAACATTAAGTCAAAAATGCAAGAAACATTTTTTTTTAACTATAACAATTTTTTTTTTATGGTCGGCCGTGGGCCCCTAAATGGCGTTGGCCCCCCCGCATTGCGGGGTCTGGCGGCACTGTAGTTCCGCCCCTGCCTCGCATTCATCTTCTCTATGTTTTAATAATTTCTAATTATTTCGTTTCGATTATCTATATTCCAACTTTTAATATATACTATTAGAACAATCCTACTGGCAATAATAAGATATATACACATATACACATAATACGCATACACAACCATTTCACATAAACACTAGTATAAATAACACGTAATTTTATTTAAATCAACTATCTACATTCCAATTCCATTATATTAAAATCATGTAGAAAAACGTTTCGTAAATTTAGTCACCTGAACAATGGTTATGAGTTTGCAGAAGTAGTTTGGTGCGAATGAATGATGTTGATGCAAGAGATATAATGAATGTTGGTGCGAGAGATAGAGTGAATGTTGGATATGATGAATGTTGGTGCGAGAGATATAATGTATACATGGAATAATGATGCGTATGAAAGATAGTGACGTTTTGAGATAGAAACTATGTTGCTGTGGAGAGAGAGAATAGTTTGATTTTCTTCAAGGGTACCGAATGTTTAGGTTTTAATGTAAGGAGGAGAATGTGTCTTGTCCTGGCTTTTCAGATTGTCTATTGGGCTGATGTCCATTACGAGTATAAATAAATCTGGAGTGAATTGTACTAGGCTTCTGTCAAGTAATTGAATGGACTCAACCGAGAATAGTCTCAAAATTATTCGAAAGGCCCATTAAATTAAAAAAAATGATACACAATGATATTTAAATTAATATGGTTATAAAAATCTGACTGATTTTTTTTTGGACTTTACTATAGATTGGAAGTAACTGATGTTTTTAGTATTGTAGGTAATTAAAAAGCCAAAAACAATATAATGGCTAAAAAATACCCAAATTAAATGGCTAAACTTTACAAATTGTATCGACAAAGCTTTTAATACAAATTACAGTGTTTTTTTTTAAAAGGGGGGTTTTCAGAATTTCGATCACGGAGTTCCTGTTGAACCAATCAATGTTTGTCTCATGTAAGTGAAACTTCAGGTCATTACTGAGGCTTGATGAAACTAAATAGAAATCAAGTCTTAAACTAAAAAAAAAATATGTTCAAGTTCTCTGGATTTGCAACCGCTACTACACAATTGTTCGAAAATATTACATTTCTGAATTATTTTCAGGCTTTACTTCAGTTTTTTTTAAATTTTTTATTATTTTTACGATCGCTTTTATTGCAAAATCTAAAAAAAAAAAAAAAAAAAAGAGAAACGTTTTTTAATCCATGTCAACACTAATGATGGAAGGATTTTTGTCATTTAAGTCATGTCCATTAGTGACTAGTTTCTAGAAGGTACATCGGTAGTAGAGTCACAAGTGTTCAGTAGTGGTATTCAAAATTAAACCCACACACCGCCCTAACATACATGATTAGCGTTAATTTCTCAACCTAATCAAAGTCGTTGAACGTTTAAAACACACGCACCGTAATGACAACAGCATGATAAAGGTAAATACTACATCACCGTATTTACCAACAAAGGCGTGTTGCTTGTAGTACGGGAGCAACAGACATGTTTCTCACAACATTTACTTCTAATTATAAACGTCTCATATTTGTTTGCTGATATTGATTTTTAAAAACACCAGAGTGCTACATCAGTGGGATTTTTAGCACCAGAAGCCTTAAGGTACTAGCAGTCCTTGAACCAGTTCCATGCTGTTAATTATATTTTTAGAAATTATATCGGTTAATTACAAAAAAAATAATTCTTTTTTATATTATAAAATTAAAATAGCTTGTTTTTGGATAGCAAGATGTTATAGTAAGATGTCTCATGTCAAATGAGCATGACATATAGGTCACATGAACATGACAATATTTTCACGATTATGTCATATGTATATGATACATATCCCATATGTACATGACGATAATGTCAGATTTAAGTTACAATGTACTTTTCATAAAAGTCAAATTAATGTCACAAGGTACATGACAAAAATATCACGTTTAAGTCACATGTAAATGGTAAAAAATGTCATATTTGTCACATGTACATACATAATTTCACACACAGATGTCACAAAGCAGGACATAGATGCCATATGTAAATGACATTTATGCCATATGTAAATGATATTTATGCCATTCTTGACCTCGCATGAGCATCGTTCGAACATCCAAGCGATGTAGAGACACAATCCTATCCAATCAATGCTGCTTGGGGAAACTTTACCAACGTCTTCCAATCACTCTGTACAGGAGTTAGGAAACTTGTTGTTTGTCTTGCGTATCCTTGTCATCGAATAGTCAGAAAACGGACATCGTAAAATCACTTACTAGAGTGGGTTTTAAGGACCTCATATGTGTGGGGTATGCTCATCAAAGATGTCAGAAAACGGACATCGTATAATATTTCGCTAGAGTGGGTTTTGAGCACCTCATATGTGTAGTGTATGCTGGTCACAGCGATGTCAAATAGCGAACATCTACCATCACTTGCTGGTTCAGAAACCCGCCATCCTTGTGTACCATCATCATCACCGATATGTCAGCAAACGGGTATCAGCAATGTCTAATGCTGCGGTTGTAATGTGCTTAGTCAGCTTAAGGCATAGCCACATAAATTCTATCCACACATAACATTTACTTGACCAATGCCCATATATATTCTATCCACATATAATATTTACTGTACTAATGTCCATTCATACTCAATCCACATATAATATTTACTGTACCAATGTCCTTATATACTCTATCCACATATAATATTTACTGTACCGATGTCCTTATATACTCCATCCACATATACTATTTACTGGACCAATGCCCATTTACATTCTATCCACATATAACATGTAATGGACCAATGATAAACGTATTCACTCTCGAGCTATAAGGCGATCCTTGTATATTTTAGATACACGTGTACATCCTGGACCACAGCTGTTTCTGGTTTGACCAGTGGTCAAGCAGTAGATTTGACCAGGTCATACTCCAGGCAAATAGACGTAGACACAAAAGTAAACTCTAGGCGAGACATACTTCTGATTTGACAATCGATCAAGAAATTGTCTGGTGATGTATGTTCCAGCCAAATATTCGTAGATACAGGCGGGTTCTAGACTTGACCGTTAAGTTGTGGAGACCTTATTTATTTCTTGACCAGGATTCCAGACACGGAAGTCGACACATAGCCGAGCTCCTGCACGCGCTTGCTTGACCAGAGGTCAAACGTACTCACTGACCAAGGTCTTGTTGTCGCCGGTACAGCTGGTAAAGGAGTTGTTATACCGGCTGCCGCGTCCAAACCTAGAGGGTAGGGGGTAGGGGGGTAGGAGAAGAAATCACGGTGACGTATGATTTGGTCTGACGTCAACAGGGGGTTCAAAGGGTTTCACACAGCAAGACGGGGTTTTTTTTTACATTGTCACCGTCGTGGTCATCGTGTTTTTCCTCGTCCATCCTCTGGCCAGTCGAGATTTCCTCCACTCTACGTCATCGTCACTGCTATAGAGAATAAGGGATAGCACAATGGCGTTTAGTTGTGGGAATAGGTGCTTCATTCGGTGTGGGAATAGCTATTTGTTTTAGTTGTGTGAATAGATGTGTGAATAGAAATGTGAATAGTTGTGTGAATAGATATGTGAGTAGATATGTGAATAGTTGTGTGAATAGGTATACGAATAGGTGTGTGAATAGTTATGTAATTAACTGTGTGAATAGTTATTAAAATAGTTGTGTGAATACGTATCTAAAGTGCTGTGTGAATAGTTGTCTAAATTGTGTGAATATGTATCTAAATAGATGTGTGAATATTTATCTACATAAATTTATGTAAACAGTTAACTAAATTGCTGCGTGAACAATTTATAAACGTGTTGTGTTTAATTAGTTGTCTAAATAGCCGTGTGAATAATTGCTTTAATAATTATGCTAAAAGCCGTCCGAAAAGTTGCATGGATAATTATCTAAAGAGTTCTTTAAATAGCCATCTTCCCAAATAGTGTGTTAAAAGTTGCCTAAACAAATACCTGAGTCGCGTAAATAATTAACTAAATATAGCTAGAGTGTGTTACATAATTATGTACTATATAGAATAATGTATGTTATAATAAGTTATCTAAATATCTGCATTTCATTGAGAGATCTACAAGTAAGTGTAAATCTAGATTAGTTTTTCTTTAACTAAAGAGTTTGGTGGTCTAAAAATGTATTAGTTGCCTACGTTAACTTTCAAGACGTTCTAAACTAGCTTGTGGATGATACAAGGATTAGCTTGGAGTGTTCCTAGAGATCCTGTTGTTAATTTCTCTACTGTCTAGTCGTCGAGTGATGTATCGCATGCAACATGTAGGTTCATTTTAGTAGGGGAGACTACTCCCTAGGGGACTACACTAAGGAGCACACCATCCAGAATTATTGATTTATATATATATATATATATATATATATATATATATATATATATATATATATATATATATATATATATATATATATATATATATATATATATATATGTCTAAAATTGCTAATATTAATGTTGATCTAAGTTTTATGCAATATTGCCAGTATATTAAGAGACTATATATATATATAAAAGATAACCCATTTTGTGTGGTTAATTTAATTTTAGATTTGTTTTTGCAAGATCATCTCATTCCAGTAGAAAGTCAGTAAGCGGGAAGGGGTGGTGAAGGGAA